>NW_007258779.1:27614-27895 GCF_000164805.1 Carlito syrichta
CGAAGATGAGTTGGTTGAGAAATTGAGGTTTTGCTTCTGGAATCTCAATTCTATTCTATTTATCTATATGCCTGTTCCTGTATCAATACCAAGCTGTTTTGATGATTGTAGCTTTATCATTAAAACAGTTTGAAATCTGGTAATGTGATACCTCCTGCTTTGTTTTTTTTGCTGAGGATTGTTCTGGCTATTCGTGGATGTTTGTGTTTCCATATGAATTCCTGTGTTGTTTTTTCCAGGTCTGAGAATAATGTTGCTGGTAATTTGATGGGTATTGCATT
>NW_007258779.1:27915-33588 GCF_000164805.1 Carlito syrichta
TGGTTTTCAAGGTACACAATCATATCATCTGCAAAGAGAGATAACTTGACTTCCTCTTTTCCTGTTTGGATACCCCTGATTGCCTCCTCTTCTTTAATTGCTCTAGCCAGGACTTCCAATACTATGTTGAACTGGAGGGTGAGAGTGGGCATCCTTGTCTAGTTCCAGTTTTCAGGGGAAATGGTTCCAATTTTGTCCACTTAGGAGTATGCTGGATGTGGGTTTCTCGTAGATGACTTTTACTATTTTGAGGTATGTTCCCCGTATGCCTAGATGTTTAAGGGTTTTTACCAAGAAGGGGTGCTGGATTTTATCAAAAGCTTTTCTGCATCTAATGATATGATCATGTGGTTTTTGTTTTGACATCTGTTGATGAATTTAATTACATTTATGGTTTAATGAATGTTGAACCAGCCTTGCATCCCAGGAATGAAGCCTACTTGGTCATGGTGGATGATTTTTGAGATGTATTGCTGAATCCGGATTGCTAGGATCTTGTTGAGAATTTTAGCATAAATGTTCATCGAAGATATTGACCTGTAGTTCTCTTTCTTTTTTGGATCTTTATCTGGCTTGGGTATCAATGTGATGTTGGCTTCATAAAATGATTTGGGGAAAGTTCCATCTTTTTCAATCACCTGGAATATCTTCAGTAGGATTGGTATCAGCTCCTCCTTAAATGTCTTGTAGAATTCTGCTGGAAAGTAATCTGGACCAGGGCTTTTTTTGTAGGAAGTTTTCTTATTATGTAGTCGATTTCCTTATTGTTATTGGTCTATTTAGGGTCTCAATTTCTTCTTGTTCCAACCTAGGTAGGTTGTGTGATGTCAGAAAGTCCTCCATTTCCTTAAGGTTTTCAAGTTTGTTTCCATACAAGTGTACGTAGTAGTCTCTAATGATCTTTTGTATTTCTTTAGGGTCAGATGTGACTTCATCTTTTGTGTTTCTGATTGTGCTTATTTGGTTTTTTCTCATTTTTTTCTTGGTCCATCTAGCTAGGGGACCATCGATCTAGTTTATCCTTTTGAAGAACCAATTTTTTGTTTCATGGATTTTTTTGTATTATCTTTTTGTCTTCTATGTCCTGGATTTGGGCTTTTATTTTGGTGATCTGGATTCTTCTGCTGAAATTAGGGTTTTTGTGGTCTTGCTTTTTGAGCTTCTTTAGGTGGTTTGTTAGGTTGTACCACATTTTTAAAATCCAGTCCTCTTTTGATGGACAGCATGGTTGCTTCCAGGTTCTTGCTATTGTGAACAATGCTGCGATAAACATATGTGTGCAGGTATCTTTTTTTAAGAGTGATTTGAGTTCTTCAGGGTATATTCCCAGTAGGGGGATTGCGGGGTCATATGGAAGGTCAATTTTTAGAGCTTTTAAGAATTGCCACACTGTTTTCCACAGAGGTTGCACTAGTTTACACTCCCACCAACAGTGTAGAGTGTTTCCTTTTCACCACACCCTCTCCAGCAGCTGTTATTTTTTGAGTTGTTGATAATTGCCATTCTGACTGGAGTTAGGTGGTATCTCAGTGTGGTTTTGATTTGCACCTCCCTGATGATTAATGAGGTTGAACATTTCTTCATGTGTCTGTTGGCTGCTTGGATGTCTTCCTTTGTGAAGTGTCTGTTCATATTGTTTGCTTATTTTATAATAGGCTTGTTTGTTTTTTTCTTTTCAGCACATTTGAGTTCCTTGTAGATCCAGGATGTTAAGCCTTTGTCAGACCTGGTGTTGGCAAATACATTTTCCCAGTCTGTAGGCTGTCTCCCTGCTCTCTTGATGGTTTCTTTGGCTTTGCAGAAGCTTGTCAGTTTAATAAGGTCCCACTTGTCTATCTTCTCTCTTATGATCTGTGGGTTTTGGGTTTTGTTCAGGAATTGGATGCCAGTTCCGATTTCCATGAGGGTATTTCCTTCCTTTTCTAAGGTTCTTATGGTTTGAGGTTTTACATTTAGGTCTCTGATCCATTTGGAGTTAACCTTTGTGCATGGGGATATATGGTGGGCCAGCCCCCAAAAAGAGATTTAGAGAGTCCCGGAAAGTGGGGCAGCGTCAGTGAATATTCTGGAGAAATAAGGAGAAAGAAAGAGACTGAACTCTGTCTAGTGCAGAAGCCAATTCTGTAGTAGGGATAGATATTGAAATAAAGATGGAGGGATAGATATAAAGAGAAAGAAAGAAAGTGGACAGCTGTTCAGTGAAATGAGCATAAGCCGTTTATTGGGACCAACTGTGAGTCTTTTATCCCAAACTTTCACATGTTAAATCACAAGACTTTCATGTGAACACAAAGCCAGGTAGGTGGGGGGCGTCCCCCACCCACCAGGCATTTCCTTAAGCATAAGGAGGGACAATCCCAATCAAATCACAAGACTTTCACACAAAGCCAGGTGGGTGGAGGCCGTCGTCACCCACCTGGCATTTTCCTTAGCATGAGAAAGGACAATCTTAATCAAATCACAAGAGTTTTACATGAACACAAAGCCAGGTGGGTGGGTGGGGCATCCCCGCCCACCAGACGTTTTCCCCAAGCATGAGGAAGGATAATCCCAAAATTATCTCACTGTTCCTTATGCTTGGTTTATGTTCCTCAAAAGCAATACAACAGTTTTAATATCATAAAATCCTAATAATCAATAACTTCTAAAACTTATGCATACCCAACATCTAATGACTGACTTAAATCCTAATACCTTTCTATTCTGTGCTAGCTTTACCTGTACTATAAAAAACTCTTAATTATAGGTCAGACCAGTTCCTAAAGAATGTGGCCCAGTCCAAAGATCACACTGGGTCATTTCCAGGAACAATTGATTATGATCTCTTAACAAAATGGCTATTCTAAAACCCTATGTATCTATCTTAATTTCTATAAAAGTTTCTAATTCCTAATCCTGATATATAAGGTTGATCATTAGCAATAAAGCTTCTAAAATAAACCCAAATACAAACTGTAATTGTACTAAAGCCAAAATCACAATTAGTAGAAAGTGGGAACAATGAAATTTCAAAAGTTAGCAGTATTCTTATAAAACCTTAAAGTATCATGTTTGATCATGCTTGGACTAACATAATTCCCTGACGTAGCATGACCTATTCTAAAATACTTTCTATGTATAAAATAAGTTCAGTTTCTATTATAAGTAGAAAAAACTTACACTAATTGTAATTAAAGAACCGTATTAAAAGAATGCAGCCCAGCCCAAAATGGACACTGGGCCCTTAGGAATGTGGTCCAGCCCAAAATTCGTGCTGGGCCATTTCTGGTAAACCTAGATAACTATCTAAAACTGGAAACAACTCTCTAAATGTATATAATAATTCTACATATATATTTTTAAATCTTATAAAGAAGCTTGTATCATGTATAAGGCTCCCAAATGTGATCTGAGTTTGAACTGTGTTAAGTTTAAAGCCGAAACTACAGTCTGTGAGAAACGGAAACAATGGATCCCTAGAGTCAGTCATGCCTGGCATATTCTCAGAACTTCATGCTTAGATCATCAAAATCCCTGCCAGTGGGTAATGCTAAACAACAAAGAAAGGAGGAGGGAATGGGCCTTCAGCTCCTGAAGCAGCCTGGTGGTCTCAAGGTCTGCAGTCCACCTGGATACCTAATGCTCAGATAGGCCTCCACGGCCGGCTCCCAACAGGGATAGATAGGAGTCCTGTTTCAATCTTCTGCATGTGGTTAGCCAGTTTTCCCAGCACCATTTACTGAATAGGTTCTCCACTCCCCAGTGGTAGGTGGTGGAGGCTTTGTCGAAGATGAGTTGTTTGAGAAATTGAGGATTTGCTTCTGGAATCTTAATTCTATTCCATTGATCTATATGTCTGTTCCTATACCAATACCAAGCTGTTTTATGATTGTAGCTTTATAATAAAATTTGAAGTCTGGTAATGTGATACCACCTGCTTTGTTTTTTTGCTGAGGATTGTTCTGGCTATTGTTGGACGTTTGTGTTTCCATATAAATTCCTGTGTTGTTTTTGTAGGTCTGAGAAGAATGTTGCTGGTAATTTGATGGGTATTGCATTGAATTTGTAGATTGCCTTAGGTAAGATGGACATCTTCACAATATTGATTCTTTCAGTCCATGAGCATGGGATATTTTTCCACTTGTTTGTGTCATCTTTGATTTCTTTGAGCAGTGTTTTGTAGTTTTCATTGTAAAGGTCTTTCACATCTCTGGTTAGGAAGATGCCAAAGTATTTCCTTTTTTTTGTGGCTATTGTGAATGGAATTGTGTTTTTTATTTGGGTTTCTGTTTGTTTATTATTGGTGTAGAGAAATGCGATTATCTTTTGTACATTTATTTTGTATTTTGAGACTTAGCCAAAGGCCTTTATCAGTCTAAGGAGGTTTCTGAAAAATTCTCTTGGGTTTTCAATCATATCATCTGCAAAGAGAGATAACTTGATTTCCTCTTTTCCTATTTCGATACCCCTGATTGCCTTCTCTTCTCTGATTGCTCGAGCCAGGACTTCCAATACTATGTTGAACAGGAGAGATGAGAGTGGGCATCCTTGTCTTGTTCCAGTTTTCAGGGGAAATGGTTCCAATTTTTGTCCACTTAGGAGTGTGCTGGCTGTGGGTTTCTCGTAGATGGCTTTTACTATTTTGAGGTATGTTCCCCGTATGCCTAGATGTTCAAGGGTTTTTATCAAGAAGGGGTGCTGGATTTTATCAAAAGCTTTTTCTGCATCTAATAATATAATCATGTGGTTTTTGTTTTGATATCTGTTGATGTATTTGATTATATTTATGGTTTTGCGAATGTTGGGAACCAGCCTTGCATCCCAGGAATGAAGCCTACTTGGTCATGATGGATGATTTTTGAGATGTATTGCTGCATCCAGTTTGCTAGGATCTTGTTGAGAATTTTAGCATTTATGTTCATCAAAGATATTGACCTGTAGTTCTCTTTCTTTTTTGGATCTTTACCTGGCTTGGGTATCAATGTGATATTGGCTTCATAAAATGATTTGGGGAGAGTTCCATCTTTTTCAATTGCCTGGAATACCTTCAGTAGGATTGGTATCAGCTCCTCCTTAAATGTCTTGTAGAATTTTGCTGGAAAGCCATCTGGACCAGAGCTTTTTTTCGTAGGTAGTTTTCTGATTATGTAGTCGAGTTCCTTGATTGTTTTTGGTCTATTTAGGGTCTCAATTTCTTCTTATTTCAACCTAGACAGGTTGTGTGATGTCAGAAAGTCCTCCATTTCCGTAAGGTTTTCAAGTTTGTTTCCATACAAGTGTACGTAGTAGTCTCTAATGATCTTTTGTATTTCTTCAGGGTCAGATTTGACTTCATCTTTTGTGTTTCTGATTGTGCTTATTTGGTTTTTTTCTCATTTTTCTTCTTGGTCAGTCTAGCTAGGGGACCATCAATCTTGTTTACCCTTTCGAAGAACCAGCTTTTTGTTTCATCGATTTTTTGTATTATCTTTTTGTCTTCTATATCCTGGATTTGGGCTTTTTATTCAGGTGATCTGGATTCTTCTGCTGAAATTAGGGTTTTTGTGATCTTGCTTTTCCAACTTCCTTAGGTGACTTGTTAGGTTGTCAATTTCTGTTCCTTCCATTTTCCTCATGTGTGTCCGTAGGGATATAAATTCCCCTCTTATTCCAGCTGGTACGGCATCCCAGAGATTATGGTAAGATGTTTCTTTA
>NW_007258779.1:33608-36503 GCF_000164805.1 Carlito syrichta
TCTTGTTTATCCTTTCGAAGAACCAGCTTTTTGTTTCATTGATTTTTTGTATTATCTTTTTGTCTTCTATGTCCTGGATTTGTGCTTTTATTTTGGTTATCTGGATTCTTCTGCTGAAATTAGGATTTTTGTGGTCTTGCTTTTCCAGCTTCCTTAGGTCACTTGTTAGGCTGTTAGCTTGTGTTCCTTCCATTTTCTTCATGTGTGTTTGTAGGGATATAAATTCCCCTCTTACTACAGCTTTTCAAGGCATCCCAGAGATTTTGGTAAGATGTTTCTTCATTTTCATTTGTTTCCAGGTATCTTTTGATCTCTGTTTTGATTTCATCATTGACCCAAGCGTTGTTTATCATCATATTGTTTAGTGTCCATGTGTTTGTGGTTTTGGGGGGACCTTGTTGGTATCAATGTTTATTTTTATTCCACTGTGGTCTGAGAAGTTGCATGGTAGAATTTCAGAATTGCTTATGCTTGATTTATGGCCGAGTATGTGGTCAATCTTAGAATATGTTCCATGTGGTGATGAGTAGAATGTGTACTCTGTGGTCTTTGGATGGAGTGTTCTGTAGGTATCAATTATGTCCATTTGGTCCAGAGTCTCATTGAGTTTCCAGATTTACTTGCTGATTTTTTTGTCCTGATGATCTGTCTAGGGTTGTGAGTGGGGTATTAAAGTTCCCAGTTATGATGGTGTTAGAGTCAATATCTTTCTTTAGTTTTCCTAGAAGTTGCTTTATGAAAGTTGGCGCACCTATGTTGGGTGCATATATGTTTAGGATAGATATTTCTTGTTGATGGAGAGAACCTTTTATCATTTTGTAGTAGCCCTCTGTATCTTTTTTAATTTTTGATAGCTTAAATGGTATTTTGTCTGAAATTAGGATTGCGACTCCTCCTTTCTTTTGTATTCCATTCGCCTGAAAATTTGTTTCCCATCCTCTTACTTTGAGTCTGTGTATGTCCTTTTTTAGTGAGATGCATCTCTTGAAGGCAGTATATTGTTGCCTGGTGATATTTTATCTATTCTGCCATTCTATGTCTTTTCAGCAGTGCGTTTAGTCCACTCACATTCAGGCTAATTATTGAAATGTGAGAGTTCGTCCCTATCATAGAGTTCTCATAGAGTTGTTGTTTTTCCACTTGGTTTTTTTTGTCTTCTTTTGGTTTTGGGGTTGGTTCATGTATATTTTATTCTTTTCCCTGTACTCTTGTGAAGAACGTTGTCCTTTTTTCCTTTTCTTCTGTGTTTAGTACTTTCTTAAGTGTTTCATGTAGAGGTGGTTTGGTGGCAGCATAAGTTCTAGGGATTGGATACCTGGGAAAGATTTTAATTCTCCCTCACTGATGAAGCTTAGCTTGGCTGGGTAAATTATTCTTGGTTGAAATTGTTTATCTTTTAGGACTTTGAAGATAGGGCTCCAAGTGCTCCTAGCCTGTAGGGTTTCTGTAGATAAATCTGCTGCTATTCTGATTGGTCTTCCATGGAGGTAATTTGGCCTTTTTCTCTTGCTGCCTTTAGGATTTTTTCTTTTATGTCTACTTTGTTTAGGTGAATTATTATGTGTCTAGGAGTTGGTCTTCTCATTTGTTGTCTTGCAGGGGTTCTCTGAATCTCTTGTGTTTGAATTTTTGCATCACTGATTAGATAAGGGAAATTTTCTTGAATGATCTCATGGAAAGTTTGTTCTAGTGTGGTCTCTGTCTCTCTTTCTGCCTCAGGTATGCCAATTACTCTTAGGTTTGGTCTCTTGAAGTAATCGCTCATCTCTTGAAGGTTTTGTTCTGTCTTTTTTAGCTTGTTTTCTGTGTTTTCAAGAGTTTGGGTTAGTTCTATATTTTGGTCCTCAAGCTCTGAGATTCTTTCTTCTGCTTGGGTAATTCTGCTTTCCATGCTTATCAGTTTGCTATTTATTTCATTCACAATATTCTTTATTACTGTTATCTCAGATATCAGCTCCTTCCTAGTTTCTTCTTGTGTCTCCTCAATTCTTTTTAATCTCTCCATTATTGTCTTGATGTCAACATTTGTAGTTTGAGACCCTTCATTCTGGGGGCTCTTCATTGTTTGCATTCCGAAGTCAGTTTTCTCAGTGTCTGCCTTCCTGGGGGTCTGGGAGAGACCCATACTCTTCTTTTGGTTTTTCTTCGTTTTTGTAGATTTTTCTCTCTCTTCCCCTTCCCTCCCCTTCTTTAATTCTGTTTTTGGAGGAAGGTGGGGTTGCTTTTATTTCTCTTCTGCTATATCCTGTTCTTCCTTATGAGGGTCTTCTGGCTTTGTTCACTTTTCAGGTTGGAGTGTAGGCTGCAATCTGTACTTTTTGCAGTTTTGATGCTTAATTGAGAGAGAAGCTGTGGTTCAGAGTGTATATGCTGATTCTGGTATCCACAAACAGGTGTATGAGCTCACTGGAAGCTATTTCTCTCTGCCTTACAATCTGTCTGTTCAGCAGTATGTAGTCTTGGTTCTTAGATTAAAATGGGGGTATAAAAGAGGAAAATAATTGGTGAAGAGGGAGTCAATAGGAAGTTAAAGAGAGAGAAGAACAAGAGGGAAAACAGACTTATTTTTTGATTTATTGTAGAGATGAAGTCTTGCCAAGTTGCGCAAGCGGGTCTTGAACCCACGGCCTCAGGTAATTCACTCACCTCAGCCTCCCAAAGGCACGGGATTACAGGCTGAGCCACCAGGCCTAGCTGATGGCAACCATTTTGAGCACTTCTTTTAATTGCAAAAGTCAAACATGACTTGTATTCATCTTTTGTTATCTGTATATATTATTACAATTTTTATACAGTCTTCTTCTTTCTTAAAATGTGTATGCATTTTTTAGCACCGTGTGTGTGCGTGTGTGTGTGTGTGTGTGTGTGTGAGAGAGAGAGAGAGAGAGAGAGAGA
>NW_007258779.1:36777-113998 GCF_000164805.1 Carlito syrichta
GGCAGCAGTAGCCACCACAGTAGCTGCCCGGACCTTGACGATGCCTCAGTAAAGTCTACCTTCGAGCTCCATGCAAAGAGCAGGCTGCAGATGATGGGATCCGCAAACTCTGGGGTGAGAATCAGAGACTCTTTGCATTCTCCCCTGTGGAGAGTTTCACAGGCAGTGCTGTCCCGTCGCCATCTTGCCGAGACCCCCCTGTCATTTTCTTATGGTATTACATTGGATGATCAAGGTCCACTATATGAGTGAGAACATTTGATACTCAGATCTAAAAGATATTTTTAATCAGCTCATTTTCATAAGTGCATACATTTATGAATGCAGATGTAATTCATAATGAAAGTTACTTAAACTCTCCTTTTGATTTTGATAAAACCTTGAGTTCAATTCTATTTACATTTTATAGAATCTCCAGTTAAAAATAATTGCATTGATCTACTTAATCTCATGAATCTTATTATTTTCTACTCTTAGCTATGTCTCTTTTCCAGTTCTTTCCAGCCACATGCCAACAACTTTTAGATAAGGTAAAATTAAATTAATTTAGAGAAAATGACAAACTAGACTGTTAGAAATTGTAAAAAGTTAGCAAGTTGAATTATTATGCCAGAGGAAAGTTCAGTCCCATTTATTGTTATATTTGTTCAAAAAAATAAAAACAAAATGAAACAAGGCCAGAGTACAGTAAATTTTTAGACTTAAGCATGAAGTCTAATTAACATATGCCGAGATATAAAGGCTTTGTTAAGGGACTTATAGACAGACAGTTTTCATTGACAACTGAGTGACAGGTTCTTCACTTTATATGCTTAAAGCGACTGTCTAACCCTTATTAGCATCTCACCAAGGGAATGATGAGATGGCCAGGGGAACATTATGGAAAAATATCTCTTGAATAAACCTTATTTCTTAACGCTTGCCTCATTCATAGTCCTTTCAAATGGATTTTATTGCCATCTATATTTTCTGAAGCTTGTTTTGTTTCAATTTGTTTAACATTCTTAAGGCATTTAGAAAGGGAGAGCCTTTGCCCTTTATACTTAACAACTCCCAAGAGGCACACAGGACTTCCAGGGCACCTGCCTGCCTGCGTCCCCTCACTCATCTGGTGCCACACCCTGTATTCTCTGGGGCCTCTGTGACTGTCTTTCTCCCCTCATTCATCTGTTTCATGGGGTTTCTACTCATCAATCTTCCCCTTCACGGTTCCCACCTGTAGGTGTTGGGTTAATTCCCTTTTGGTACTTTCTTTCAGAGTTTGATGTCAACAATTCTATCATAGTTTTCCTTCTTACCCCTGTTAACATGTGAACTTCTGGAACCTGAAGTCTAGAATCATTTATCCTGATATCCCTCAAGTTTATATAAAGCAGGTACAGTATCTAATCTTTCTTTTAGTATTAGAGCAGTAAAGCACTGGTCCTACCTTGCTTCATATAACAAGATTTCTGTGATCAAATGCGTTTGTGAAATTTGACATTCTCTATGCCCTTTGTGGAAATCCACTGTGCACATATCATTTTAAGTAAGTCTGCCAAAAATATAATTTTACCTTAGTACTTCTCAAATGTTCTAAATTTCTCAGAACACCTAATCTTTACCCACCAGCATCTATTCTAGCATATTGGTTTTCAACTAGGCTAAAGTTAATTGGATGCTTATAAGTGTGTTTTACTTCTTCAGAAGCTTTTCAAGAGAGCTATACACACTTTCTCTAACTGTAAAAACCTATAAGAAAAAAATGTAATCAAGCACATTGTGGAAAATAATAGAAGTTTTTTTTGGGGGGGGCAGTGAAAATATGCTGTATCACCTTGTAATGGTGGTTTTATGTCATTATTCATTTGTCCAAACCTATTGAATGTAGAAGGCCAAGAGTTAACCCTAATGTGAACTATGGTGACTATGATATGTCAGTGCAGGCTCATGAATTATAACAAATGTGCCACTCTGGTATAGGTTGTTGATAATGGGGAGGTGATCTATGAATGGTGAGGGGTGGGGTATATGGGATATCTTTATACCTCCCTCAATTTTGCTGTGAACCTAAGACTACTCTAAAAAATAAAAGATTAGAAAAGTGCCCTCAAGACAATAAATTAATTATGACAACCTAAAAACAAAAAACAGGAAAATTTTTAGTGCTTATAGTGTGCCAGATACTTTTATATGTATTTTTATTTATGAATTCATTTAACCTCTGTGACAGACTTTATTGGGTTAGAATTGTTATTATCTACATTTTAAAGATAGTGGACGTACAAAGAGATTGAGTGACTTGTTCAAGGTTACACTGCCAGGTAATGGCTGAAGTGGGATTCAGACAGGCCATCTGTTCTTAGAATTCATGCTGCTTTCTAAATACTGTGCCATAATTCTCTAGTTTAATGGGTGAGTTTTCTCAAAATAAAGTGAGGATTAGATTCATATGCTGAAGCAATTGTATGATCTCCTTTCTCTGTATGAGTATTTAACTTTTATTTTATTTTATTTTATATTTCTACTTAGTGCTAGGTAATTGAGTGACAATACCCACCAAAACTACTTTCAATATACTAACTCCAACCCCACCTATATCCTTTCCTTTCTGAGGAGACTTGGTAGAGAGTCTGGTGGGAGCTCTTTCCTTCCTTGGCATATTCAAAGTGATTGTGAAGGAATGGTACCTGACAAAGAGCAGCTTTTTGGGTCTGCAAGCTTACAAGAACATCGTAAAATAGAAACTTATTTAAGCATCCTCCATGAGGAAGAATATCTCCATCTCTTTGTTTCATGGGTCCGCAAGACTACCCCAGGTGTGATAATTCACAGAGAGGACTCAGGATTCAACCTATAGTCATTTTCATGGCCATGATTTATTGCAGCAGAATTACACAAAACAAAATTAGCAAAGGGAAAAGGTGCCTGGAGCACAGCCTAGAGAAAACCTGTCACCAGTTCCAACTAAGTCCTCTTCTAGTGGAGTCACATAGGATGTGCCTAATTAAATTGCTACCACAATTGAGAGGTGTCACCAAGGAAGCTCATTTGAGACCCAGTAGCCAAAATTTTATGGGGGATGGGTTATATAGGCACCCATACCTTCTACATGGCATATACCAAAAATCCAGAGTTTCAGAAGGAAAGAAAGTAGGTTCTCTTCATAAAACACATTGGTAGAACAAACAGCCTAGGCACAGTAAGCCACTCTTATCATTTAGAGAAATTTTATGTCTGTGTTTAGAAGTATTTACCATTCAAGCTCCCAAATGTCAGTCAAGGGCCAGTCTTGCAAGCAGAGCTTTTTAAAGATAGCAGTCTCAAGCCTGCCATGTTAAGTTTTCTGTACCCTCTCCCACCTAGAATTCTGGCTCTTCTTTTAGCAAGGAAGTCATCATTTAAGACCCTATACTGTTCTAAAAAGATATTTGACTTCCATTAACAGAGCGGTGACTTTCTTGTTTGAAATGCTCTAGCTTTCGTTCAGTGCCATGTTGAAAGGAAAGGTTATTTTACAACACATAGAACAGAGAAGATTACAATAGATTGGAATGTCTCTTTATGTTTGGGATCAAATGGAGAATTGTTACAAGGTTAAATTGTGTTTCTTTTTTGCCTTGTTCAGCATCTAGTAAAGCAGAAAGAGAATACTAGATTATATTAGGCAACTTCTTACTTAGAGTTTTTAAGAGTTTAATCATGTGACATTCTTGCTGAAGAAATTGTTCCATGTAGGCGATCATTTGATAACTAGAAAAAGTCTCTTTAGTTTGAAAAGTATAAATGTTTGTAGAAGGCTGGTAAATAAAATTGAAGGAACAATTTACCGCAGTATGCTTTATACAATAAAGAAAGTAGGAATTGGTCATTTTGTGATTATATACATCTCTGCAGATAAAAAGACAATTTTCATACCTGTATCAAGGCTGTATAGAGGAGCACAGATCTTTTAGATTCTGGTTGACTTTATCTAACTATTCCCCTTCTTAGCAAATTTGAGAAATAGTTTGACCTAATTTTAGATCTGTATCTTTGATTATCCAGAGTACATGTCATTTTACTCTATGCCTGCTGTGCCCTTAATCTGGCAAGCAGTTTCTAATTATAGTGCTCCGGTCAATTCAGTTTAATGAATGGTTATGGAATTTCATTATTAAAAATTGAATATATTCATTTTTTCCAAGACTTTTGAAAATATCCCCCAAATATATTTTTAAGTGTATATCTTGCATATAGGCAAGAAGAAAGACCACTTCAGCAATGAATAGGAAAAATAAAATGTGTGGGAGCTAAAATTTTACAACCTGGTAAAACTCATATTGCTTACTTTTTAAAGAATACCCATATCAGTATTGTAATATGAAGAGCTAGGAAATTGTATTTAATGTTTTCAGAGCCAACTTCAAAGATAGTCTTTGATTCTTCTTACCTCCTTTTCTTTACCCTGCTGATTGACAATTCTTTTTTCCTCCAAAGGTATCCATTTCTTTTCATATTGTCCTCTAGCTACTCAGTCCTCAATTGGACAAACCACTTCCAGTCCCATTCTAGCTGCACACTCCAAAATTATCTTAAATTTGTCTTTCCCTCTTCTCTGATGGAAATCATCTTTCCCTTAATGAAACTGATGTCTGTTTGCCATTAAGTAGCAAGTAAATCAATGAAGTTAAATCACATTAAGGCATGCATGATTTAATATCTTTTTTACACTTATATTTTAAAAGAGGAAACTCTTCATCCTCATGTACTACTAATAGAAATATGCATTTTTACATTTTTCTTAGAAAGTACTCTGGCAGTATATATCAAGGAAACTAAAAGTATTCTTATAATTTCCCCAGTGATTTTATTTCTAGAATTCAGTTCTATAAATAAACATTTAACCACAGATATGTTGATCATACTGTTTGTTTAATAGCAAAAGAAAGTGACCCATGTCATGAATATAATCATCATATAATGAGTTGGAGAAGCAGATAAAAAAAGGGAGAGAGGGATAGCTAAGCATTCATTGCCCATTTCCCACCAACTGTGAAAGCTGTGAGAATTTCTGGGCTTTCGGCTGCCATGGAAGAAGCACAGTCAGGAGGAGTCATCATGTCTGTCTAACTGCTAAAAGATGAATACATAAATAAAGGCTCAGTATAAATTATAAAGATGTTTTTTCTGTTTAATTGTGTCCAAATACCAAAAGTTTAATTAAGAGGGTGAAGTACAAAGCATGGTAGGTTCAGATTCCATGCAACATCCCTATCAGCTGTATGACCTTGGGCAAGTCATTTAATCTCTTGAAACTTCAGTCTGAATATTTTAAAATGTGATAATTATACTTACCGTATAAGATTATTGTAAGGATTCAAGAGCATAATTCATATAAAGTGATTAACATCTCATATAACAAAATATACTCAAATGTTAATTCTTATTGTTATTACTTTAAGTGAGAAAGACAGTTAATTGTTAATAGAATACAATTTTAAGATTAGATACTTTTAAGATTAGATACTTTTAAGATACTTGTCTGGTTTCTCAGAAAATTGAACTCTGTTTTGTTGGAAAAAAATCTTAGTTTATTAAAAATAATTTTAGGTTTTATTATCTGTATATACATTGTATTTATACTAGGTGAGAGGCTATATGCAAGTCACTGGAAATAAATTTTCAAAATTGGTGTGCATAGTACCTAAGAGGAAATAGCATTTATGAATTCTTAACCTTATAAACTCAGTCCATAAAGTTACAGTAGATGTCTCAGAGCCTCATAAAATCTTTGCAGGGTAATTTGAACAGGTATTTTCTGTGCTGGGTAGATGGATGGGCACTAAATGACTTGACCTAAAATGAATAACTAATAGCAAACTTGGGAATGTTTTCACCAGACTAAATGCCTTACTTCTTGTTTTATGAGGCCAAGTGTCTCTCTGGATATAGTACATGAAATACCGATTAATATGTTTTTATAATTTTTTTTTCAGAGGAGGTATTTTCTTTCCCATTAAAGAGTTTTAGAGGAGTCAGCACAGTATAACTTGATAGGTTTTATGTAAGTAAAATTTAAGAAGTCATTAACCTATAGTATTTAAATTATTGGCAAACAGTAAGTAAAGTAATCAGGAATGACACTCTAATGGCTTTTGCATTGGTCTTTTGAAATTAAGTTGATTATTGACGCTCATTGCATTGTGATAATTTATTTAAGTTGTCAAAAAAAAAAATAATTTGGTAAACATCAACACAAAGTTCTTGGGAGAATATTTACAGTATTTTGTTCACTCTAGTAAACTTTGATGGAAGGTGGTCTGTTGTAGCGTCTGATGTTTCTAGAGATTCTTTCCAATCTCTGAGGTGAGCATTTGATATGTACTTTTCACTGCATAAGCTCATATCATCTAAACAGCAATTTTAGTTTACATATAAGTTCCATTATAGATGGGACTATTAGGTTCAGAGAGTTTTTTTTTAAATATGAAACTTTTTCCTTATGTTAAATTTCTTGCTTACATCTAGGGTATAGTGGCATAATCACAACAACTAATTGTAAGCCTAGAACAGGGGTTGATTTGTAAATTACAATCCATAGGCCAGATCTGTCCTGTCTGTTCTTATACCTCTGGCAAGCTTAGAATGGTCTTTACATTTTTAAATAGTTGAAAAAAATTCAAAAGAAGAATAACATTTTGTAATATACGAAAATTACAAGTAAGTCAAATAACTTTGTTGCATATGAAAATTATAAGAAGTTCAATTATTGAAACAGCCATTCCCATTCATTTATTTCTTGTCTACAGATGATTTCAAACTACAAAGGTAGAGTTTTGTAGTTTATGTCGTGTAGAACCTAAAAGAAATAATATCTGTCCTTTTCCAGAAAAAGTTTGCTGATCCATTGCCTAGGGAGATAATTTATCCTATGCACTATACCTTCAGAAGTGACTTTATTTGTTGTTTAATGTTTATTACTTGCTATACATTGTGTTGAGTTTTGTCCTAAGTATACAGTAGTGGTACAGTAGTGAGCACAGTGGGTAACTTAATGGAGCTTACAGCTTAAGACTAATAACTTTGGCTGGGTGTGGTGGCTCATGCCTATAATCCCAGCACTTTGGGAGCCAGGGTGAGAGGATTTCCTGAGCCCACAGCTTCGAGACTAGCCTGGGCAACTTGGCGATATCTCATTTCAACAATAAATCAAAAAATTAGCCTGGCATGGTGGTGCATGCCTGTAGTTCCACCAGCTACTTGGAAGACTGAAGTGGAAGGATTGCCTGAGTCCATTAGGTCAAGACTGCGGTGGCCGTGAGCATGCCATTGCACTCCAGCCTGGGCAACAGAGTGAAAAAATAAATAAATAAAATAAATCTAATAGCTTAATATTTTAACAGTGATAAGGTAGACTGAATAATTTTATAAAGTAAAATTATTTTATTATTCTAATAATAAAATATTTGAGTGCTCATAAGGTAGACTTTAATAACATGACAGATACAAACCATATATTAATACATATATACAAATCCATATATTAATAAAATTGATTAATCTAATAATAAAATTTTTGGCTCAACTAAATATTTACCATAAAATATTTATGTTTGAGCCTTTTTTTCTTTAAAAAATACATAAATATACCACACTGAACATAAACTATCTCTTTTAGAGGATTTATTATTTTAATGTGATTAGGATTATATTTAATAAGCACATATGTTGTGTTTGCTCTAGCTATAGATGTCAGTAGTATAGAAAATTGAGCTGAATCATCATTTTAGGGCATGTTCTGAAAACAATGTATTACAAATTTTTTGATAATTTCTGATATTAGTTGTTACCCTGACAAAAGTTTTTTCCTTAAGAAATAAAACTCATTAAAAAATATTCTGAATTTTGAATGCAATACTTTATATGACTGCATTCTTTAACGTCAGTATACATTTATATTACAATTTGTCTTATTGGGTGTTACTTTTGTTAGCATTAATGTATTTTAAACATAGATGTAAAAGTTCTCAATAAGAGTCTAGCAAATTGGATCCAATAACACATCTCAAAATTCATCCACTATGATCAAATACATTTCATTCTTGGAATGCAGGAGTGGTTCAGCATCTGAAAGGCCATAAATGTAATTCAATACATTAACAGATGTAAAAATAAGAACCACACAATTATATCATTAGATGCAGAAAAAGCTTTCAGCAAAGCCCAGCATCCCTTCTTGGTAAAAATTCTTGAACACATAGGCATAGGAGGAGCATCTACAATAAACCCACAGCCAACATATTGCTCAATGAACAGAAGTTGGAAGCATTCCTCCCTAAAATGGAAACAAGACTCTCACTCTCACCCCTCCTGTTTACCATAGTGCTGGAAGTCCTAACCAGAGCAATCAGGTAAGAGAAGGAAATCAGGGATATCCAATAGGAAAGAGGAAGTTAAGCTATCCCTTTTTACAGATGATATGATCCTATACCTAGAAAACCCTAGGGAGCCCATCAAAAACCTCCTTGCACTGATAAATGACTTTGGGAAAGTTTCAAGGTACAAAATCAACATACAAAAGATGGTTGCATTTATATACACCAGCAGCAAACAGGCAGAGAAACAAATAAAAAGCATAATCCCATTCACAATAGCCTCAGAAAAATGAAATACCTTGGTATCCATCTAACCAGAGAAGTGAAAGACCTTTACGATGAGAACTACAAAACACTGCCCATATAAATCAAAGATTACACAAACAAATGGAAAAACATTGTTCACGGATTGTAAGAATCAATATTGTCAAGATGTCCATTGTACCCGAGGCAGTCTACAGAGTCAACAAAATACCCATCAAATTACCACCATCATTCTTCTCGGAACTGGAAATGCCAGCACAAAAATTCATATGAAAACAAAAAAAGAGCACAAATAGCCAAAACAATTCTCAGCAAAAGGAACAAAACAGGAGGTGTCACACTTCCAGACTTTAAACTCAGTAATCAAAATAGCCTGGTAGTGGTACAAGAATAGGCATATAGACCAATGGAACAGGACAGAGATTCAGAAAGCAAAGACTCAATCTCTCAACCAACTCATCTTCAATAAAGCCATCAATAGCAACCACTGGGGAGAGGAAACCTTATTTAGCAAATGGTCCTGGGAAAATTGACTGACCACATGCAGAAGAATGAAACAGGACCCCTGCCTAACTATCACCATATACAAAAATTAACTCTAAATTGATTAAAGACCTAAATGTAAAACCTGAAACTATAACAACCCTAGAAGAAAACACAGGAAACACTCTTATGCACATTGAAGTAGGTAACCAATTCCTGATGAAATCCCCAAAAGCATATGCTATAAAAGATAAGGTAGACAAGTGGGACCTCATTAAACTGAAAAGCTTTTACACAGCCAAAAAAAAAATCAAGAAAGCAGGAAGACAGTCCACAGAATGGGAAAAAGTATTTGCCAACTGTGTATCTGACAAAGGCCTAAGATCCAGGATCTACAAGTAACTCAAATGAGCTGAAAGGAAAACAAAAACAAAAACAGAAACAAACCAACAGCCCTATCCAAAAATGGGCCAAGGATATGAGTAGACACTTCTCAAAAGAAGACATACGAGCAGCCAACAGATACACGAAAAATGCTCAGCTTCACTAATTATCAGAGAAGTGTAAATCAAAACCACACTGAGATACTACCTAACTCCAGTAAGGATGGCCATGAATAATAAATAAAAAAAGAAAAGATGCTGGCATGGGTGCAGAGAAAAGGGGACTCTTCAGCACTGCCAGTGGGAGTGCAAACTAGTCCAACCTCTATGAAAAACAGTGTGGCAATTTCTAAAGAAACTAGAAATTGACCTTTCATATGATCCAGCAATCCCCCTTCTGGGAATATACCTAGAGGAACACAAATCGTTCTACAATAAAGACAACTGCACACATGTTTATTGCTGCACTATTCACACTATCAAAAAATGGAACCAACCCTACTGTCCATCAAAGGTAGGTCGAATACATAAAATGTGGTACATATACATGATGGAATGCTATGCAGTCATAAAGAAGAACAAAATCATGGACTTTGTAGCAAATTGGATGGAGTTGGAAACAATCATACTTAGTGATCTATCACAGATACAGTGAACCAAATACCACATATTCTCACTGAAAAGTAGAACCTGAACATTAATCGCCATAGCACAAGGGAGAGATCGGCAGTCATGGGACACTCCAGGGGAGAAATGGTAGGAGGGGAACATAACAACACATAGGGTACCTGGTCCTAAACCAGGGAATGAGAACCAGTTGGAGGCCCAAACTTCACCTGCACATAGGTTACTCATGTACCTAATTTTGACTTGTAACCCACATCTTTATAATAAATTGAAGTAAACAAAAAAGTTACTTAATTGCATATTAAGCACTAGTATTTCTTACCATTTTAAGAATCTGTATTGTGTCCTAAAAGAAATACGTTAGTTAATTTCCTTGAGGCAGCAGTAGTATATAATATCTGAAAAAGTAATATCAGAGTTTCTTTTCTGTGTTAGATTTATTTTCTGGTTTACATGAATTTATATTTCAGGGAAATGTACTGTGATTCTCATAAGAAGAGAGATGGTTTTAATTTTGCCATCACTTGTGTATCCATCAAACTTCTATTGGCTCTTTGTTACATGCTCTTAATATCCTAGTGACTGAGAATGCAGAAGTCAATTTCCCTATAATCAAGGAACCTTGAGCTTTCTTTTCCTGCCTGAAGGATTCTATTTTCCCAAAGTGATAGACAAGAATTTTCCAGACAAAAATTTTTGGCTATGTATGTGTGTGTTTGATTTGTGCTTCTTTGATTAATTTGCTCCTTGATTAGCACTATGTAAAGAACTCCTGTTTAGATAAGTTTTCCTCTTTCCATTCTTCAGTTCCTTCAAACCTGATGAATGTTTATATAGACAATGAAGATTAAATTACCTTACTTGTATATTTCTTCATCTTTCTTCACTTTTGCTATTTGCTTTCACATTTTGTTTTCTTAGACCTTAGGGCACCCATCATTTTAATATGAACTCCTGGAATTTCCTTGATTATTGTGAATTATTTCAATTCGTTATTACTGAAATTATTATTCAATCTGTTATTATTGCATCTTTTCAATTCAATTTTTTATTGTTTTTGTTATTATTATAGGTTTTCTATTTCAACGCTGCAACTTTCTGTTTTTCAGTCACTCCCATGTACTGAGAAGTTAATGTAGTCAATCAACAGTTTTCTGAGCGGATAGCTCTCTTCGCAGTCGATTGCAGTTGGCATGGTAGCCTTGCTGCCCTAGCACACCGAGTGACCATTTTAAAATTTAATTTCTATTTCACAGTGATAATAATAACTTGCTTATCTCTTTATGTAGAGAATAACCAAATATAATGGGAGATATCATCTTTTTTTATTTTTTTTGAGTTGGAGTCTTACTTTGACACCCAGGTTGAAGTGCAGTGGTACGCTCACGGCCACTGAAGCTTCCACCTGCTGGGCTTAGGCGATTCTTCCACTTCAACTTTCCAAGTAGCTGGAACTCCAGGAGTGTACCACCATGCCCAACTACTTTTCGACTTATTGTAGAAATGAGGACTTTGTCAAGTTGCCCAGTCTGGTTTCTAATCCCTGGGCTCAGGCAATCCTCTTGTCTCCTCTTCCCAAATGGGATTACAAGTATGAGCCACTGTGCCCAGCCTTATTATGGTGTCTTAAAAAAACTTTCTGGCAGATCTCTTGTTTCATGTGGAAAAATATTATCTTCTTTGGATTACAGGGTTATTCTTAAATTCTGTCTTTCTCATAATATATATCTGTGCATGTGCATGTGTGTGTGTGTCATATATAAAACATGCATCTTGGTCCCTATTTCATTTAGTTTATAGTTGACTCTGCCTATTTTGAAGTTATATCCTAGGACATTTTGGGTCCTAGGTATAAAACCCTAAGTTGTTAATGCTCTATGTTTTATGGTAAAATCACACAACATTATAAACTCCTATCAGTGCTTAAATAGCTGAGTAAGGTAGAACACAATTGGAATTGTGTTCTTTATTAGCATAAGTTCATTACCCAACCTGATAACAACTGTTTTGCTAATACCAGGCCAATATATCACTTTAGGGACCATTGCTTTCCCATTCTATAACTTTACACTCTATTCAATGTTTATCTTCCTCTGACTTCCCAATGTATATATATTTTTAAAATTCTTAGATTTTAAACTTTAAATTGTTTAAATTCTTGGATTTGTACCTGTGCATGACAGGTACAAACCTAAATAATAACCCACTTAGTAGTAATTTTTGTGTCTAAATTCATATAAATCATTAAAATGAAGAAAAAAATCATTCACTAGGTGTCTTATGCTTAAGCAATACCATATAAATGAATATTTTTTTCATTTGTGAGAAGGCTGGTAGTAAGGACTCTGTGTTGTATGCAGTAGAAATCAATTGGCTTCAGTAACAAAAAATAAAGTGAAGGTTATATAATGTTTCATATAACTGAAAGGATAAAGGTGGATTAGGCTTTCCTGAGGCTCAGTGGGGCTACTGAAACAGTCTCCAGGTACTCAGTTTCTTCTGTTTCTTTCTTTGATATGCAGTTTCAGCGTCATCCTTAGATGCCACATTGTGAATCCCTGGTAGCTCTAAGCTGTCCTCTTGTGTAGTGGAGTGGCTGCCAGCTCAACACATCTTTCTGCTGAAGAGCAGAAAAGCAGAAATCTCTTAATTGCACACATACCAGCAATTCTTGTGTTCTCTTTCGCCTGAATTATGTCATGTAATCATCTCTAAACTATTTACACTGGATAAGGGGAAGAACTATGTTGGTTGTTTTAGAGTAGTCATGGTATCTCCAAAACTGGGTATCTAATTGTAATGTTTGAAAAAGAGAGAGAAAATAAATACCAAAGAAACATCAGGTGCTTGTACCTAATAGGAAGGAATAACTGATGCTGAAGAAATTAGTATCTTTTTTTTTTTACTATATAGGAGTTGTCCCTTATCCACAAGTGGGATTGTTTCCAGGACCCCCAGTGGATGCCTGAAACCACAGATAGTATCAGACTCTATATGCAAATAATTTTTTTCCTGTGCATACATGACTATGATATAGTTTAATTTATAACAATGAGATTAACAATAATAACCATCATAAAATAGAACAATTATAGCAATAGACTGTAGTAATTGTTTTGTGAATGTGATCTTTCTTTTTCTTTTTTTTTTTTTTTTTTGAGTTGGAGCCTCAACGCCCAGGCTGGAGGGCAGTAGCACGCTCACGGCCACCCCAGCGGGGACCTGCTGGGCCCTGGTGATCCTTTTGCCTCAGCCTTCCAAGTACCCGGAACTACAGGCGTGCATGACCATGCCTGACTACTTTTTTTTTTTTGATTGTAGAGATGAAGTCTCATCAAGTTGCCTAGGCTGCTCTCAAATCCACGGGCTAAGGCAATACACTGGCCTCAGCCTCCCAAAGTGCTGGGATTACAGGCTGAGCCACTGAGCCTGGTGTTTTTCAAAATATCTTATTGTTCTGTACTCACCTATTTTCAGACTATGGGAAACTGAAACCCTGGAAAGCAAAACCATGGGTAAGAGGGATTGCCACTACTTGTTTTGGTGAAGTGTTCATCTTTAGAACGTGAAGAAAATGGAAGAAATTAAAAGGCTAGTACCTTCATCTTACTTTGAAAAATTATCTATTTCAAGTTCTCATTTCAACTGGGAATATATGTTTTCACTATGTGTTTTTAGCATTGATACAAGAATGGTTTGTTGTTGGGTATATTTATAGAGTGAGGTAGGGTACCGATCAATTCCAGTAGTCCTGCTTTAACGTACAAAGGAACGAATAATACCAAAGAATATGGCAGGTAGTCAAATGTGACCTTTTTGAGTTTGGACTCAAACATTTTATTTTGTTAGTATTAATCTGTTACAAGAATGTTAAATTAAACAACTTGCCTAACTTACTTTTGAATTGGAAAAAGGCTAGTGGAGGTGACGTTCAGGGAGATCAGGGTTGGAGAAGGCCCAGCCACCTACTGGCATTGCTCTTTCTTTGGAAAACGATTCTATTTAGCCAATGATAAATGCATTTTCCTTATTCCCCTCCTTCCTAATTATTATTATTATTTTTTAAATTTTCATAGTTTTCTTCATTTATTTATCTCATTAATTCAGTAGGTAAGCAATATTTGCCCTTAGTGATTATTATCATTGGAGTTATGTTTGACATTTAATACCTCATATTTCATAGCACATAGCTATCTGTATATGTAAATATATTATTTTATGTGAATGACCTAGTGTCAAACTTTATGAAATACAATTATTGTTGCCACTTTTTCTATGTCATTATTTCTCACAAGTTCCAGTGCTTCTCAAACTATAGCTTTCATAGCATGATTTATCTATTTCTGAATCTTCATTATTTATAGGATACCTTATAAGAATAGAGTTTTTTTCCATGCTTCTGTATATGATTATTTCTCATGTAGAAGTTTTGAGAAAAACTACTTTACTGGTGAAACTAGAAGCAATACTATTTGAATTTTTTTCTAATGCAGCAAGACAGGTGTATTTGTAAGTTCTTTATTATTTTTACACAAATGACCTTGAGGAATTATTTTCTTATTGCAGAAATCACTCTAATATTTGAAACCACTTATCATACTTAATGCTTTATGACATTTTCTTATTGAAACATCTTGCTTTTAAAGAATGTTATTTTTTTAGCTGTGTGTTCATGTGGTCTGGTTTTGGTTGAGAATGCATCTTGTGGCATACTGGTATTCAGATGCCCTGTACTAGAAGGGACTGCTGATGTTCGGGTGAAGGGCTGTGGTCTCACCTGGCCTAGTCAACTCTATACTGAGATATTACACAGAGGGGGAACATAGTGTTTGTCTCCTCTGTCTGTTTCCTGAAGCTTAGAGGGATAGTTTATGTGTTACTTGGTATAAATCTGAATCTGAAATAATGTAACAATCAGGGATTAATAGAATGAGTAGAATGAATATAAGAAAATAAAATGATGAGTATTTTTACTTAAAGAAGGTCTTTTTTTTTTTTTTTGAGTCAGAGTCTCACTCTGTCACCCAGGCTGGGGTAGAGCAGTGGCATGCTCACAGCCAACGCAGCCTCGACCTGCTGGGCTCAGGTGATCCTTCCACCTCAGTCTTCTAAGTAGCTGGGACTATAGGCATGCACCACCATGCCCAGCTAATTTTTCGATTTACTGTAGAGATGAGGTTTCTCTAAGTTACCCAGGCTGATCTCGAACCTGTGGACTCAGGCAATCCTCTTACCTCAGCCTCTCAAAGTACTGGGATTATAGATGTGAGCCACCATGCCTGGCCAGAAGGTCTTCCTTTATGATCCTAAAAGGAAACAACTAAAGCCAGTTATGTGGCAATAAGGCATACATAAACTTAATGTAAGAAATTTATAAAATTTTAATAGATATGTAATAGACTAGTTATAAATTTTTTGTCACTGCACATTTGTATCAATTTAGTGGGAAGGACAGAGAAAGGATCCAATCTGATCTTCTACTAAATATTTAATGTATGCTTTTTGTGTATTAATTAGTGTTCTAGGCACTAGGGATAAAACAATGAATCAATACTACCCCCATTCCTTAGTAATAAGTGCTAGGTGATTTTAAAAATAGTATGAAATTTTTAAGATATACAGAAGTATAACAAATAATAAGAAAAATACTTATGTAACCACTTCCCAACTTAATAAATATTACCTAAACAGTTTAAGATTTCTGTGGCCCTTTCTCATAGTTATCCTGGAAATTTTTATTCTTTTATACTTTAACAAAAGCATCACTAAATTATGTCAAGGTAATTAACATGTTTTTACATTCTACATGTATACAAGTATACTGCCTGTATAATTCTGTAACTCATGAATGTGTGATACATCTACGAGGGGAGACCCAAAAAATCCTGTAATTTCTTTATTAAAAATTGTATATTTATTCTTACATGTTTAAACTGCAGTCACCTTCAAAGTACTCTGCATTTTTTGCAGTACACTTAAGGAGGTGCTTTTTCCACTGATCAAAGCAGTTTTTTAATTCATTAATCTTGATGCCTTTTAATGCTTCTGCTGTTTTTTGTTTCATCTCTTCCACATTGTCAGAATATTTCCCTTTGAGTACTTTTTTCATCTGGGAACAAACAGAAGTTGCTGAGGGCAAGATAGGGTGAATAGGAAGGGTGGGGTATGGGGGTCATGCTATTTTTGGTTAAAGACTGCTGAATACTCGGGTGGTGTAGTCAGGTGTGCTTGTAAATCACCCAGCATGAAATGAGCAAGTACGTTGAAGAATTACCAAAGAAAGTTCACTGAAGCTGAACATAACCTCTCACAATGCTAGCTGGTACACTGATGCAATGTGTTCCTGGAACACCTATCAAGCAGGGGAAGCCTGTATTACAAGAGGCTTGCCCTCCAAAAAATAATTGTTTTTTGGGAGGCATCTCCCCTTGTATGCTTTTGCATATTTTTCTTGTTCTTTCCTTTTCACTGTCATAGAATACTCCATTGTTTACCTATGCCACCATTTTTGTTATTAATGTGAGTTGTGTGAAATGTGTATCATTAAGATTTTTATTTGAAAATAAATATCTTTTTATGTTTGTTGACTTTTTAGGTTTGTCCCTCTTTATAAATTGTCTATTAAAATATTTTGCCCATCTTCCCATTCATTTATTTATTCTCTGGATTCTCAGAAGTTCTTTATGTATTCTGAACAGTGATCCTTTTTTAGTTATATATGGAAAATATCTTTCATTTTACAGCTTCCTTTTAAATCTTTTTCATGTTTTTGATTGATGAACAAAAGTTTAAAGTTTAAAGTAGTTGAATTCATCAATTCTTTCCTTTCAGACTTGTGGATTTTTTTTTTCCTCTTATTTTCTATTCCAATACTTTTGTTTGGCAGTGATGCATTTTTACTTTATTACATCTCTGGGGAGATGAGGGGAAAATCACTATTAAATATATGGTGACACCTCAGTATGCATAGTAGCTACTAGAGTTAGCAGTTCAGCCTGAAAAAGAAAAGAACTGTATAAATTCATAATGTTGTATGCCCATCCATACTTATGACTGCCATTTAGTGACTCTTCAAATGATCCAGTCTGACTAATTTAAAAGAAGCCACTTTATCAAGCTGTAAACATTTATGCTTATTTTCATGAAGCAGATATGGCAATCAGACTCCTGTGGTCATAAATTTCAATAATGACTTAAGAAAATGCATAATATGTAGATTGTTAACAAAGATGGCTCCAATTCTTTCCCTCTTGTGTCTTCACATTACACTTCCACCCTATATTTATTTGCACTGTGATATTTTAGCTCCTCCTACTAAAAGGTGGAGTTCTCTGCTCTACCTTTTGAATCTAGGTTGGCTTTGTAACTTGCTTTGCCCAAAACAATGTAGAAGTGATATTGTTCCAATTCTCAGCCTAGGTGGCATGAAACCTTGCATACTTCTGTTCCAATAATTTTCTACTTTCCTTTCTTGTAAATGCTTTTAGACCTTACTATTAAATTTTCAAGTATGCCTATATATATGTCTGTTACTTCTTGGTTCTCTTCATATATTTATTGAGCAACTGTATATGGAACATTTACTCTGTGCAGTCACTGTTCTAGTTTCTAGAAGGCAGCTGTGAGTCACACAACCGCTATCTCAGCTTTTGTGGTGCTGATATTTCATTGTGTCATTTCACCAGTACTCTACTATGTTGATTACTTTAATTTTGTGAAGTATGTTCATTCACCTTATTTTGCAAAATTGCCTTTGATTTTTTGTTTCTTTATGCTTTCATATAAATTTTATAATTTTTTTTCAAATTCAGTGAAAAATATTGTTAACTAAATGAGTGGCTTTAATTAGCTTTTCAACCCTGTGAGCCAATACTCTTTCTATGTCTATGTGAAAAATTATATTTTAAGACTAATTAATAGCTAATTGTTATTAATAATACAGGCCAGACACAGTGACTCACACCTATAATCCCAGCACTTTGGGAGACCGAGGTGAGAGGATTGCCTGAGCTCACAGGTTCAAGACCAGCTTGGGCAACTTGGCAACTTGGCGCGAGACCTCATCTCTACAATAAGTCAAAAAATTAGCTGGGCATGGTGGCACACACCTGTAGTCCCAGCTACTTGGAAGCCTGAAGTGGAAGGATCACCTGAGCCCAGCATGTCAAGGCTGCGCTGGCCCTGAGTGTGCTACTGCACTACAGCCTGGGCAACAGAGTAAGACTCCAACTCAAAAAATAATAATAATAATAATAATACTGGCCCTTTTAGTGATTTGTTTTTTGCTTGAAAGCTACATAAATATATATAAAAAATATGAATAAATTTTAGATAGTTTCAACAAGATATTTTTCAAAATCGTCTTTTACCTTCTGATCTAGTAATGAGATATCTGTCCCCCTTTGGAGTCTAACTGAGTAGACCTGAGGATCAAGTGGGGACTACTTCATTATTAGTGGAGCCATATTTATTCTCCAAGTACAGGATAAAGCTCTATTTTAGAGAATGTAGCTTATCCCCAATGTCTAAATGGAACTTCACACGCCTACACTACCCACCAAAAGGAAAGGAACAATTTAGAAGGAGCGGAAGACTGACTTTTTGGCTAGCAGAGAAGTATTGCTAGAATTTCTCAATATGCGAAATAGAAGAAAAGGAGTCTACCTCTGTATGTCTTTCCCTCTCAGAAACAAACACACACATATTTGTATTTTACAAGTTTAATAGTGATGATATTCATGTTTTTATTTTATACTGGATTATCTCAGTGTCTGGTAGATTCCTACTTCTGTACACAGCAGTATCTAATAAAGCAGTAAACAGTAAGACTCTAGAAAGTCATTGATTGAGCCCCTGGTAATTGATTTATAATTAAATTTATAGATGGGTTTTTCTGGTTTTGATTTATAGGATGAGAGGTGTTTGGTAAAAGAGACTGGGCAATTCAACACTCTAGAGCAGAATTTTTAAGGTAGTTGGTCTAAAGTTTTTTTGGTTTTCTTCTTATGTGTATATGTTTTAGAAGGGATGAAGTTGACATTGGGGCTTCTCAAAAAAAAAAAAAGAATAACTTTTATATTGACACATACTGAAATTTGTGACATTAAGCTAAGTTTTTCTTATAACTATAGTATAAAGCAAGATTAATAAAATGTAATATTAAAAAGTAATAATCCAACTTCAGAAAAGTGGTATATTCATATAGGGAATTTAATATTAGAATTAAGTTATTTAAATATCTATTTGTCTAGTGACAAAAACTTCTTATGAAAAATGTATGGTATGAGAGTGGAGTCACCTGCTGGCTCATAATTAATACTTTGTATTCTAAAAAAAAAGTTTCATGCAACTGAGAAATATCAAAGATAGCAGTAGTTAAAACAAAAATGTCAACTCAAGGCCTTGTGTGGTGGCTCATACCTGTCATCCTAACACTTTAGGAGGCTGAAGTGGAGTTGGGAGAATCCTTGGAGTCCAGGAGGAATCCTTGGAGACCAGCCGGGAAAACCTAGCAAGACCCTGTCAGTACAAATAAATAAATAAATAAATTAGTCAGATGTGTTAGTGCATATCTGTAGTCTCAGCTACTCAGGATACTGAGGCGGAGGATCACTGGAGCCCAGAAGGTCAAGCCTGCAGGGAACTGTGAATATTACCACTGTGCTCCAGGTTGGGCAGCAAAGCAAAACCCTGTCTCAAAAAAAAAAAAAAAAAAAAAATCCACTCAAACATTGGTACTTTAAGAATGTTTTAAAGAGTTTTGTGGTTCATGCTTTGGGAAGGTTTCTATAAATTTTAAAATATATGCATTTCTAATAGGAAATTAATATTACAAGCTACTTTTTTGAAAGTCATATACTTTCTTGGCCAAATTTCGTGACTTTAACATCTTCTAGGTTCTTCGATAATGAAGATGAGGAGTGTTTTTTTTTAAAGAAGTGATCAAATTAGTGAAAATTTTCACAGCATCTAAGGGCTTCACACTCTAGGAAATTGAACTTTATTTTATATAATACATAATTATAAATATTAATATAATAGGTGAGCATTGCTTGATACCTTATAGTGTTTCTACATTATTCTTTTCTGTATTATCTATGTCATTTGTCATCTGTAGTTTTCTGTTTCTCCTCTTTTCTTAATATGTTAACCCTAAGACCTAGGAAACAGTGAAAACATCCTTAGCTGGCCAAAGGCCAACTATTGTACTTTGGATAATATTTTGTTTTGCAGCTCTCTTTTCTAAGTGTTGAAAGCTGCCTTGTGAGGGCTATTTGAGGTGTTTCCATTTTTAGTGAATTCATTCTCAATCTGTGATGAAATGAGTATCATTCAAACTTGTGGGAATTCCAAGAAGTTGTGAATAGTTGTTAGACAACTCACCCAGAGTTTGTAAAAGTTCTTGGTTTAGACACAGTCTGAATTTTCCATTGCTGGTAATCTTTCCATTGCTGACCTAAGCTATTCTATGTGTTCATTTAAGTGATGGAGTACAGTGCAAACAAGGATAGAATAAAGATATTCCAGCCTTGCTTATATGTTTCAAGTCTTTGTTTGTTCTTGGAAGTATTCTTGTGGAACTAACTCTAGAGATGGTTGTCTGTCATTTTTCTATCGGAAATCTAAGAATTTGCTCTACTTTAGGCAAGTAAAGAAATAGGATTTCTAGTCACAACTTGGCAGCTAATTACTATCTAGCCAGCCAATTGTCAGCAAGTCAATTTTTATCTCTTGTTTTTGTTTTCTTAATCCACAATATGTTGCAGTGGTAGTAAATGGATTATTTCCTTTGTTCTATTTCATTGTCATTTTCCTCATGTATCTATGTTGATTCTGTGAAAACAACAATGAAGGCAGATAACAATCTGTTAATCATATATTGTGTTGCTTTTAATTTGTCTTTTAAATTTAATTTCCTTTTGTGTGAGTGATTATTTTGCCAGCATTTTAAACGCAGAAGACAATGTATATACTATATTTAGCAATAAGTTGTTACACTATTCTACTTCTTTGCCAGTATACATTTTTACAAATGAATTTATAAAAATCTATTTTCTTCCTCAAGATTATTAATTAAACATCTATTGAACACTTACTATGTAGCAGATCAATGCCAGGTACTGTAAACAATAATGAATGAAACATAATTCCTGCCCTCAGGGAACTTTCGGTGTAATGATTTTTGGTTTGGTGACAGCATGATCTCTTCAGCCCTGCTGTTATTCCTGTATGCTCTGGCATATGCTTCTACTCTTTTAGACATGTTAGCCTGAGTCATTTCTTTATGTCCTTGCTTGGTGATTATAGTAAATTTCAATGTTCTTTTAGGGTCAAGAAAGTATATGTCGACGGTCTTGTAAAGATGACATATACATCTTTTAGAGCATAATATATTTCTGGATGATGAGAAATTAATTTTTTCATTGGTCACTATATTGTAGGACAGTCATAAATGAATGAAGCACAGGTTGAGCTTGACATATTTAAAGAGACCTTGAAGTAAAAGAAGAACCTTTAAATCTACTGAGAATGGTTCTTAGAATAATTTAAGAGGCAATATGAGTGTTTTGTACCCTTGAAAACTCTTTGAATGGCAACTTTATATACTAGATTATATTTAACTTTCCCTTACTCAGCTGTTTGTCAGAGTCCAAGAATTGTTTTATTCCTGAATTAAGAAGTCTGAAGTCCCACTGTGCTTGGTTTTACGTACCTTTACCTCTGTATGACATTGGAGGAAAGGGTGTCATTTCAAAAATATGGTTTCTTTAGCCATCTAAGTTCACTAGTGCCAACAAGCTGGCACTTTAGTGGCTTCATATTTATAAAATATGTTTCAGTGTTTTTCAGTAGGTAAGGTGTCTTCTGTAGGGAAGCCAAAGAACTTATAAATTCACTTCATTATGTCCAAAAGATAATCCAAGAGTCATATTTATATAGGCGTAGCTCTTTGTTCTATTTTTCACAAGGGGGAAAAAGGGTTCTATAAAGGAATTTCATAGAACAGATGACTTGATTTTACTTAAAAGGTAATATTTTATCACTAATTCACTGCTGATACTAGTTTTTCCATTCATGTAAATAAATTTACAAGTTTTGCTTAAAAGTGCTTTGAGGTTTCTTAGATATAGTTTCATTTTAATTTCAGGTAATTGCACTGAGAATATAATTTATGATACATGTATGAAAGTCCTTATGTTAATCGTGAATGTCATCATATTGGTGTTTTTTACATACTGTCAATGTAGTATAATCTGTACTTTTCTTGGATAAAATGATTGTCCTATTCAGCCCATTGTTGTAACAACCTAACACCATTCCTGAAATGTCCTGTGATATGAAATTTAAAAAAAGATAATGATAACAATTCTAATGATAGAGAATAATTCAGACATAATAGAATGTGTCTATAGATACCTCATCTTTATTGTCATCACTCGTGTTCTTGTTCATAGGCTGAATTATTACTTAGTTTTGATTTTTCTTTTACTTCAAAACATAGGGGTGTGAGCTTATTTCAACTCCTGATCAAGACCACACTGACTTTACTAAGTGCCTTAAAATGCTCCAAATGAAGATAGAAGAAAAAGACCTAAAGGTACGATATATACCTATTTGGTTGTTAAAAATCTTATTACTAAGGATGTGAAAAAAAGATCTATTTAAGGTTTTACTCAGCTGAAATGAATATTTACTTTTGTGCTTTTTAAAAAAACTTCTGACAGGTTTTTCTCTGTATATCAAATAAATCTGAACTTAGCTGCCAAAAACATTAACATATATGCTCAAATCAAAGTTCGCAAATTTAAACGTCTTACAGTGGCAAGGTCATAAAATAGACAAACTGGACCATGCATAAAATATTCAAAACTTGGAGCTCATTCTTGGCTTGAAGTGACTAGTTTCTAGTTGATTGTTGCAATGAATAGCTTTATATGTTATTGTGATATGTCTGCTTAAATATTGTAGGGACAAAACAAACAAAGGTGGCCTGGATTTGGCCCATGGGCCAACATTGCAAACTCTCATGTAAACAAATAAATAATAGCTTCTCAGTAGCCAGAGAAGAGCCTGCTGCTTTGCATTTTAGGTACTCTTTAAGGTATTCAAAAATGATTTTCATCTAGCATTCAAATGCTTAATCACATGGGTTAGTTAGTACACAAGTTTATATTTTTGATTGCTGTTAAAATGGTATTCGAAGTATTTAAAGTGTATGTTTAATAAAGATTCTCAAAATTAAGCTTGAGCAAAGAATGTCAATTGACTCTCTTCTTGCTCTTTCCCCACCCCACAGCTGGAACAATAAGTTTTAAGCTGAGATGCTTAATTTTAAACCAAGAAAACTAGGAAAACATTTTAATATATTTCAATGGTTTTCATGGCACAAATAATTAAATATATTTCAATCTGCCTTCAATAACCAAAGGAGATAGGGTAGTCTCGAGACAGCTTAATCAGAATTCAAACTCTATCTTGATTTATCTGTGCTTTGCTGTGTAGGCTTTTTCTTCAGACTGGTTTCTCTGATTAACCCCAACTTTTTCCCCTTCTCATGTAGGAAGATTAAGGTGGAAGTTTGGTGGTTGGGGTGCATCATTTCCCAACATCATCGAATTCAACTCTTAAGATCTCTCTACTAAGCTACTCTTGGTTCTGGCAGAGGAAGATGAGAGAATCTTTAAACCCAAGTGGGAAGTGGGATCAATCCTCATGGCTTATATATTCAAACTTACATGGCTAATAAACATTTGGTGTGATGGGATAGTTGTTAGAGAGGTAGCGTTTACAAAATTTACTTCCTAGTCAAAGCTTATCAAGATCTACTGTAGATTATATTTACTAAGTTGAATTAGTAAATAATTTTCTCTCTTTGAAGAAAAACCTTGTTTAACTATCATAATTGGCTAGTAGTTCAGTCTGCAAATGCAACAAAAGTAATTGAATGAAACATTTCTCGTCTGTTGTATCTTTGCAGAACTATATCAAATGTATTGTGCTATTTCCAGCAGTACATTGTTGTAATTAAATATTTGTTTAATGAAAACAGAAAACAGCCAGAGTGTTATCTACTTCATCCAGATATCACTGATTTTGAGTTTCTTAGAGAAAAATTGTAAATCTTGACAGCTGTATTTCAATTTGCTCTGAACCTCCACTATAATTATTAAAAGGTGAGAATGCAAATTATGTAGGTTTCATTTGTTGTGTTTAACTGATGGTATCTAAAATACAATATTCAGTCAGTGAGCCTCAGAGCAAATAATCATATCTCAAACCCAACAAAACCCAATCGTGAGAGAGCCTTAGTCTGGGGAGAGTATGATCTACAATACAAAAATGATGAAGTCTTTGCCAATCCAGTGGGGAATCCTGAGGCTGGAGTAACTGTTAGAGGACCCCTGCATTGGGCAGAAATAGCAACAGCCTTGTACTCCAACTGTGCTTAGTCATAGACTAGAGGCTGCTCAGGAAAAACATGGACTTGACTCAGAGGTGGCCAGGGAAGATCGTGGACTTGGTGGCATCATGTGCTGTATGCTGAAGTGTTTGCAGCTGGGTCATGACAATTGACTGTCCTCCCCAAGGCCCACAACCTAACAGTGAGTTCTTTTTGGAGACAAATGCAGTGGTGCCCTGCCATGGCTGCCACAGATCCAGGCGTGATTTGGGACCTAATGTATTCTTCATCCCCATCCTGCACCAGTCTTTCTCCTTGTCTCTAAAATATGCCATACTCCCCTTTAACCGCCCCTCCCCCCCACTTTAAAGTGTTTTCGCAGATGTTGCCCACTCTGCCTAGAATCGTTTTTTCCTTTTCTTGGCCTGGACCATAAATGGCAAAGTTTGACTGACTTCTCTTAACTATCACTCTAGGTTAGTTTCAGCTACTCTGCATGCATTTCATACTCCCTCTTTTATTTCTCCTTTAGGGCAATCTGTTCTAATTGTTTGCTTAAAGTCATTCTTCCCATCTTGACTGTATAGACCATCAAGCTGTACAGTGAAAACATGATGTATTTGGTTTTCTGTTTCTGTGTTAATTCGCTCAGAATAATGGCCTTCAGTGGCATCCATGTTGCCGCAAAGGACATTAGTTCACTCTTCATAGTTGTGTAGTAGTTATGATATATACGTAGTACATTTTCTTTATCCAATCCACTGTTGATGAGTAAAAATTGGTTATATTAAATCTGAGGCAAGAGAGTATTTGTCAGCTTCCGCCTGACTTTACATTTAACTTGGTCTGACGTTACATTTGACTTAGAAGGGCAGTGTCATATTTGATTTGTTGTCATAGCTAAAGAAAAGCAAGATTAGAAAGGGAAATAATACAGGCTTTCCCTCCACACATCTTCCTACCTTCCACAAGAAATCATGAAGGCTTCAAAAAAATTTCTCCTGAAATACACATAAATTATATAAAAAATATTTTATACTTCTCCACTTAATAAATCTTATCAAATTATTTTTTGTTTTTCTACTTTTAGGTTATAAATATGAATTTGTAATCAAAGTAGCTATATTTTATAGTAAGAACTCTTACTATGAAATAAAATGTTAATTATAACATAAATAAGTGCAAAATAGCATTTAATGTGTAAATGAACTATATATTAGAATTTTGGAGAATTGGGATTAAGTTCTGTTCTGATACTAAAGAATTTTACTACTTAGAACATGAGATTAATTTTTTAGAGTTTCCTTAAATTATTTATCTATGTATTTATTTTAAACCTAATGACCCTTAAATTTTATTCTTCTGCAAAAGGATAATCTGATACATGGGGTTTATAATGCCTTGCTTTCATGTTGCCACATTTTTTATCTATAACTGAGTCATGAACAATACATTATTAGGATACCATCTGATATGTCTGAGTCTTCAAAGGACACATATTTTCTGATGCTATGATACACACTTGAGATCAAAACCCTGGGATTTGGTGGAAAACATTAAAAAGTATTTCTCTAAGCATCTAAAAATATAAGATGCCCATTTCTTTACAATAAAGCAGAAATAAATCTGTATTATAAGGCCCCAAGAATAGCAAGATAAGTCTCTTTAGGATATTTTCTAGTATTATATGACAACAGAATTGGTTACCTCAATTTCTGATATTTTAAACGCAGACTTTATATTAGACAAAATTTCTTGGCGGAAAAGTTGCCCTTAATTTCAATCTGAATGTTTTAGAGATTTAAACTCATACCAGTTTTATTTGCTAAAATCTTAATACATTTGTAATACATTCTACACTTTGTAGTATGCTTTTTTTTTTTTTTTAAGTCAGAGTCTTATTCTGTTGCCCAGGCTAGAGTGTAGTGGCATACTCACGGCCACTCCAGTGTTGACCTACTGGGCCCAGGTGATCCTTCCGCCTCAGCCTTTCAAGTTGCCGGAACTACAGGTGCATACTACCATGCCTGACTAATTTTTTGATATATTGTAGAGATGAAGTCTCACCAAGTTTCCCAGTCTGGCCTCGAACCCCTGAACTCAGTCAGTCCTCTTGCCTTGGTCTCCCAAAGCGCTGGGACTACAGGCTTGAGCCACCGCAATTAAGCAGTTTTTTTAATCAAATAATACGGTGTGTTGAATAACTTCTGTAAATGAGAGCAAATGCCTAAATTTTATTTATACACACACACGTACACAAATATAAAAATGACTATAAATTAAATATAAGAAAGCCTATAGGTTTATAACATATATTATTCTTTATTCTTTTAACAGTCTGAGCAAATGCTGAATTGTAATTCATATATTAGGATAATTTCTATGTTATAGAGTTATGTCTGAATTGGAGTTCTCAGTTGTTGACTTTGTTAAGGATAGTCTTTCCTTTTAATTTCTACATGGCTTTTCTCAGGTAGATACATTATCTTTCTACATCAGAAAATATTCTGTGTTTTAGAATATTTTGTTATATCTGTTAATTTTCTGTATTGGATTCAGGTGTACATTATTTTTTTCTTAGTGGCCTACAGGCTTTGTTTTATGTTCATACTAGGTATGTGTTTTTCCTCACTTGAAAATCAAATATAAGACTAATTCTATCTGATTGGACTAACTACTCATCAGTATAAGAAAATTTGACTAATAGGTTTACAGGAAGAACTATGATAGTATCCCAAGAGGTATCTTTTCAGATACTCTGGTGTCTCTGTACAGCTTGCTCTGATGAACTGGTATCTTTGGCATGGATCTAAAGCAATATGTAATATGTGTGTGTTTGTGTGTGTATGTAAACGTATTCTGGAAAGAAAAAATAATTTTATAGTAGAGAAACCGGGCAGATAGCACCGTAATTATGTGAACACAATTACCATCACTAGTGATAAGTTATATCAATAGCACATACTCCCTCCATATGGATATAAGTTGAGAAGGTCACGTGTCACTGACTGTACCTTAAAACACACAATTCCATCTTAATCATTTTTTAAAAATCAGAGAACCCCAAATACCTGACCAATATTACCAAGGCCATGAAGAACAAGGAAAAACTGAGAAATTGTCATAGATCAGGGGAGATGAAGAAGAAATTATAACTAAATGCAATGTGATTTCTATCTTGTAATAGACAAAAAGGACATTAGTAGAAAACTTCTGAAGTATGAATAAATTCTAGAGTTTAGTTAATAGTAGTGACCACTGTCAATCTTAGTTGTGATCAATGTACCCTGGTCTCCTTCAGCCTGTTCATTTCCCCTGCTGCCCCTCCCCCGCTTCAGCTTTTCATGTGTTGACATTCTGATATACTTACTTTCTATTCTTTATCTTGTTTCCTGTGACTTCTGTTATCATTTCTGTGTCATATTTACTAATTTATACCTCTAATCCCAAACTTTAAAGCCTATTTCTACCTGCTAACTGTAAGACCAGAGGAATTATATTGCCTAAAACAAAACCAGGCTGGGCACTGTGACACATACCTATAAACCCAGCACTTTGAAAGGCCACGGTGGGAGAATTGCTTGAGGCAAAGTTTGAGACTAGCCTGGTCAACATAGTGAGACGCTGTCTCTAAAAAAGTGAAAACATTAGCCAGATGTGGTGGCACATACCTGTAGTCCAAGGAGGATTGCTTGAATTGAGGAATTCAAGGCTATAGTGCACTATGATCTCGCCACTGTATTCTAGACTGGGTGACAGAGCAAGATCCTGTCTCAAAAAAATAAATACAGATTTTTAAAAAAAATCCATCATCTTCCTCACAAATACTTCCTTTCCTCTTTCTGTGTTTCCTTTCTCACACAATAGGCCTGCCGTCCATCCATTTGGCAGAAACCTAAGACTAACTTTATGCTTTACCATGTCCCAACAGTTGGATTACAGTTCCTTGAAATTCTTCCGGTCTTTTCTCTCTCTGGTGCCAACTTTATCTTTGCAGTCTTGCTGCCACTTTGTATATTAGTTTAGACATTTGTAGTTTCTCAGTTGAATTATTTTATTGCCTCTGCTTGCCCCCTTCAGTCCATCCTCTTACTGAAATTCATGTACTTCATCTTAAATGTGCATCTGCTTTAAATCTTTTTTTGTCTCTCATTATTATATATTCAACAAATATTTATTTAATGAAGAAATGCATTTCCAATAACATCAGTGCAAATTCTAGAGGGCATTATGGCAAACCTCAGCAGGTATATAGAACTCTCTGCAAGACTCTTCTTGGTAGAATGCTTGACATCAGGTTAATTCTCCTGTGACATGTGTCTATATGCTTTAGCATCCCCCTCATCTCTACCCATTGTGAGAATTAATATGCTTATTATTCAAAGGAATAACATTCCCAAAACTCTTTTAAAGTATTAGTCTTTAAAGCATTGTAATTAGAGGGAAGATGTTCAAGAGCTTAGAATAGGCCTGGCATTCTTTCTGGCAGCATGGCAGTATAGAGCTATTTAAGTTCTATAAGCCTAAGTTTTCTCATCTGTAAAGAAAGAATACTCATATACCTATTTGGGAGAGTTATGTGGTAAAGCCCTTACTTCAGTGCCTGCCCCATATGAAGTCCTTATTTTAAAAAATGGTACCAATGGCAGTGGTGGTGGTGGTGGTAGTAATATTCGTGTACTGTTTGACCCTTAACTCCTCTTATCTTTTGTAGTAATATATTCCATGGAATGATATGATTTTAGAATTCGAGTATTTTTTTTTAATCTTCTAAACTAGTTAGTTACAGTTTTTTGCTCAGGTTCATGGACTCCCACTATACTATTTTTGGCGGGGGGAGGGGCCATATTCTAATTTTATAAAAACTCTCTTGATATCAGGAACCTGAATTATAAAGACAATTCCTCACATGTTGAAGTGTTTTCCAGGGGAGGTCTTGAACATCCCCTATTTCAGGCATCCAGTGAGAATGGTATCTCTAATAATCCAACAGGGAGGTAAGTTGCACAACCCAGTTATTTTTTAACCTTGCCTTGATGGGGAGAGAAAAGGGGGATGTGCTCCACCTCCTCTAATTCTAGCATACACATCATATGCCTTATGATCATGGAAGGATGTATTACTTTAAGATGAAGCAAAAGTTCACTTTAGCATTCCAAAGGTAGACTTAGTATTCTTATATGTACTATAGAAACTACTAGGGATCTTCTTCCAATCAGTTTAACAAACATTTCCATAGTAACTATTCTTTTTAACTCATTATGCTATGATTTTATGGCTAAGTCCATGACCTCAAACAGCCATCTCAGTCTAATGGAAGAGACAGTTATACAGATAACCATAGAATAATACACACTGCAGTAAATGGTATATTTTGCCTTTTCAGGACAGATTTAGCTTTTTGGATAGATTACTCAGCAATTACTGAGATATACCCTTCTCCATATCCTTTGAGAAAACGGAATAATACAAATTTATTTCCTAAGGAAATTACAGCTTATGTTGGTGACACCTTCTATGACCACCATAGTTAAGGCAGCACCCCTCACTCTCCCATACTTTGGCTCAGGTGTCCTCATAACCCTCCGTGCTTATTGTTCTCCTTAGCCTTTGTCACCATCTGACATACCATGTATTTAGGTTATTTGTTTCTATTACATCTTCACTCAGTAGAATATAAACATCACATAGACAGGGAATTGTGCATGTTTGTTCTCTGCTATGTCCCCAACACCTAAAATATTATTTGGCACATGGTAGGAACTACATAAAAATGTATTATATGAACAAATATGTACAAATATGGAAGAATACTGTTTTAACAAACTCTCATCAAATGTTAGTGAACATTATTATCTATTTTAACTGAACACTTCTTATTCCATTGCCCTAGATCTTGTCCTGAATTTTTTTTTTTTTGGACGCACATGAAGATATCTACTATTATATCGATGATTATATATTTTATGATTACATATATTCACTATTAAACTATCATAGATAAATATTTGATCATATTTACCTTCAGTAGAATATGTATTATATATGATTAAAAGTTGTATAGGTCATATAATATCGTCATCTCATTTCCTTAATTGATATGTTACAACTTCTAAGACCTTCTTCCAAGTTCTATGGTACTTGCAAAAGTCACGAGCTGAAAAGTGAGAATACATAAAGATTGTCTTATAATTCATTGCCATTGTGAACCTGATAATAATAAATCTTGCCAACTTTCTTGAATAATGAAAGCAACACTGTACAGTTCCAATATTAGCTCTATAAGTGAGATATCGTAAGATTTTATGAAAAGTTTCACTACCTTTGTGCCTGTGCCTGTCTGCCTCAAAAAGACGTGGTAAGTTTAATTGATAGTTTTCATGAAGTTCTAGAAAGTAACATTACATACAATATATACAAACATACAATCAGCTATACATAAATATTAATGTGTCTACATATACCACTCCTTGATTTTTAGTGTTTAACTAACATTATTCACTTTGTTAAGTACCAAAGTAACTACTATAGGCTCAGATTTTGGAACAAATTCTGTGCAAGCTAAGTATCAGAAGCAAAGAGAAGAAAAAGATTTCTGGGCATCAGCCTATGCTGGCAGGCTTTTTTCTGGATCGTTTTGGAGAATCCCTCAAAAGAGGAATTCACATCTCTGTTTCTCCTTCTTTTTAGAGACCAGCAATCTTTTTTATAGTGCTGTGCAACAAGAGAATATAGATAAACCCAGTGCTTTGAAGTGACTTGGGAGATGTTGCTTCGGATATAAAAGCTTACTACCTTAGAGGCTATGGCAAACTAATCCATCCCTGCCAGAGGAGAAGCCAGCTTTTTATAGGCCCCAGGACATGGGTTAAGTTTATCTGCTTACCAGGAATCTCAGTTTGATGACTCACTTGCCAGATGAAATTTCTTATTAATGCAGAGAATTACAGATTTGGTTGGCGTGAGGCTCCTCTGAAGAAGACATGCTGACCTTATGTGAAAAGGAGTATTTTATTTTGAATTACAGTACTGTAAAGACTCAAACTGCAGATAGAGAAAGAAACTGTATTTTGAGGACTTGCTTACATATAATAGAACATCCTGAAGCTTAGTAGTTTATAAAATTTATCCTTCTTATACTGTGTATCCCTTAACCAGACATGGTAGAAATAATAATGATAGTAATAATAATAACACCACCACAACAACAATAATGATATCTATAATTATAATTGTCCACAATGATAATAGTATCTATATTTTTTAAAAATAATTTGTTTATAGTTTATTATGGCTGAAATGGCTTATTTAATGCCTATTACAGGACTGTACATATCAGATCAATCTATTTTAGTGGTGTTTAATTAGAATCAAGAAAAGATAAAAAAATATACAGGGAGTGCCATAAAAAGTATACACATTTTAAGAGATGTTATCTATGTATTACTTTTCGAAGTTGAATTAAATTATGATACAATGTGTAGTATGACGTTTGCTCAGTCATACTTCCGCCATTTTCTTTGTCCTGCCTGTCACATGATAACACTAGCATTCATTTGATTAACACCATCTTTTGTGCGAACGTCATACTTAACATGTTTATACATTTTTTTGGCACATGCACATTTTAAAAAAAAATTATGTTAGGCGATGAGCTTAGGTATCTCAGAAGGTTTCAGTTAAAATCTAAGGAGAAGATGGAATCCTCTAGTATTCACTTTCTACCTTCTTCTCTCTTAGCAGCTGGAAGTAGAAAGTGTCTTTCTGTTTCCACGAACCCCTACTTTTCCCATAGCATTTCTGTTTAGCAGTCCATCATCAGTGTGCCGTACCGTAACAGCAAATGGCATTGTAAAATCCAGATGCATAAAGCAAAAATAAGATGATAATAGGTCCTCTCCTGAATCTACTATGTACCTTTTCCTCTGAACATATATGTGAATGTAAATGTATACAATTCCCGATATGAACAGCTTAATCAAGAAATCTTGAAACATACTGGGAAATTAGGCTATCGGAACCAAATTACATAGATCCATTGTAATTCTATTTCTTCATCCATTTTTATTAGAGATTTTCGATGTCTAAATAAAATAGACCCTAAAGATTTGATTTTTTAAAGCATCCGTATAAAGGAAATTATTTCAGAGGTATATTATTATTATTATTATTTGAAGTTGGAGTCTCACTCTGTCACCCAGGCTACAATACAGTGGCATGGTCATAGCTCACCATAGCCTCAACTTCCTGGGCTCAGGCAATCCTTCTGCCTCAGTCTCCAATGTAGCTGGGACTACAGGCCTGAACCACCATGTCTGGTAAATTTTTACATTTTTTTTTTTTTTTGAGTTGGAGTCTCACTCTGCCACCCAGACTGGAGTGCAGTGGCCGCTCCCAGCCACTGCAGCCTCGACATGCTGGGCTCCAGCGATCCTTCCACCTCAGTCTTCCAAGTAACTGGAACTACAGGCGCGCACTACCACACCCGGCTCATTTTGATTTATTGTAGAGATGAGGTCTTGCCAAGTTGCCCAGGTGGGTCTCGAACCCGCGGGCTCAGGCAATCCACTCACCTCAGCCTCCCAAAGTGCTGGGATTACAGGCTGAACCACCGAGCCCGGCTAAATTTTTACATTTTTTTGTAGGGACGTAGTCTTTCTATACTGTCCAAGTTGGTCTCGAACTCCTGGGCTCAAGCAGACCTCCCTCATTAGCCTCTCAAAGTGCTGAGATCCCAGGCGTGAGCCACTGCACCCAATCCGAAAATCATTATTGATCAAATATTTTATCTCAGATTACAGATTTATTATTATGCTTGTGTATATGGAATACATTTAACAAAAGAGCAAAAAGCATTGCTTATAACTTTTTAGGTAAATTTGAGGATGAAGTTCAACTATTTTGTATACATGTAATAGCTGAACCAAACTTGCTAGAAATACACTTTAAGTAATCAATGTCACTGCAGTAACATGTTTAACATTTTCATTTGGAAATATAAAATGGTCTAGTGCATATCTAAAAACCAAGACTGTAATGACAAAGTGCAGAATTTGTAGTCACAAAGCTCTCTAGTCTCCCAAAGGTAGAACAGGGATAATTAACATAAACTATTTATATTACTTCAGATTGCTAAACCTTAGGATTCCACTATAGCAAGTCTGACAGACGCTTATTATAACTAATCAATACAAAATGAAGAGCGTTTTACACCATTAACTTTGGAAAAATAATGCACCAAAAATACTACAGATAGTCAAATCGAATTTGTCCAGACATAGAAACCAAAAATTTCATGTATCACTTTAGACAGGAATAGGTACCTAAGACTTATTTAATGGCTACAGCAAAGCAAGAAATATTGTTAGAGAAAACGAGTCATGATAATGTGAGATAGGATAGTTGCTATTCAAAAATGATCACAAATACTGAAAATAGTAATCTTCTAGGAGCAAAGCATCTCTTTACGAAAGCTAATCTGTTTTCAAAAGGTTTGGAAAATTATTTGTCTTTTCTCAACTTGTTTGGTGGTAAGAGGAACTGAGGAAAGAGGATACTGATTCTAGGCCCTCATGAACCATTTCCACCCAAAGGGAAAGAGTAACTGTTTAGTGTTTTTTCTGATAGTCAACTTTGGTAGAGAATTTTTAGCCAGAGTAAAAAATATCTGGTACTTTTTGAGTAAAATATCAAGAATACATTTTAAAACTTTTTCATTTGTCTATCAAGCAATAATTTGTCTTCTGTGGGTGACGTTTATATAATAAAATTATAAATCTCCTTCAAAATCTACTTCTAAATTGCTAATTATTTCTAAATGGGATATAAATCATACTTTCATTTTACACTAAATACTTACGGTGATGAAGATGCTATTCTAGATATTATGGGTATTCCAAACCATAAATAATGTATCTTTTTATTTCTCATAGCCCCTATAATTCAAAAGGAATACTTTTGAATTTCTCATTCTTAGAAAAATCTTTATATTCTGTCAATGTGAGAGGCTTGGAGACCTTAATTGCCTTCAGTAGGTTTATAATATTCTTGCTGTTTATTTATACAGTCCCTAATTTTATGTAATTTTACTAACTCATAAATATATGTCTTATTCTTCTCCTCAAAGAATTTAATTTTCAGCAGAGATAAGTTTAATAAAATCATGTTTTAAAAAAACCCAAAGCTCTCACAAGTGTTTTGCCCATCCAACTCTCCTCAACATTTACTTCTTGATATAAGGAAATATAACTGCATGCAGATTTGCTCTTTCTATCCCTTGGTGTATTTATTTACCTGAGGAGGAAAACTAACAATTTTCCACCTTTTTATAAATATAACACTATTGTTTTTGGTTATATGGAAACAATGTTCTGTCTATAGACATCCAGTTTATCCAGAAAATATGAGTACTCAAGAAAGTTTTGTAAGGAAAAACAGCATTGTAATTGTAAACAGGCTTGACATGTTTAATTAAAGATTCAAAGATTTTTCCCAAGGTAAATCAAAAAAGCATTTAACTGTTCTGTGGGTAAACTTAGTCAACATCCTGTACACTATCATGACCAAAGTTCCTGAAATTAAATTGCTTTCAGAGATTCTTTAAGGCAGTCTTAGGTAAACAAAAGCACACATTCAGTGTATGCAGTAAGTGTTCCAAAGGTAGAGAAACAGTCACAGCGGTCATCAGAGTTAGGTTATTCTGGGTTAGCCCATGGAGGATCTTTAAACTGTAGATGAGAAATTTGAATTTTGGTCTAGAGATAATTAAGGAATTTTGAACAGAGAATCAGAAGATAATTTAGAAAAATAATGGTTGCTATACAAGCTGCATTCAAGGATGGAAATTCTAACAGCATTATTAAAAGAGCCAGTTACAGTGTTCTTTGAAGAAGAATGGTTTAGTCATTTTCTCCATCAAAAATTTAGGAATGGAAAAAATAATTTAAGAATGGAATAGGGACCTTAGAAATCATCCTTAAAGTGTATAGGTGGTGGTGATTTTTTTTGTGTGTACCTGAATTGAAGCCTCAGAACTGTAACTGTTCAGCTAACAAACATCCATCATGCATGTGTCAACCACTCTGCCAAGTTTTGTAGACTGAGAAACGCAAACCGAATGAAACCCAGTTTCTGTCTCTAAGAATTTACTGTCTTTTAGGGTGAATGACCTTGTAATCTGATTATCCTGATATGCTTGCAATGGTGCTACAGTAGAAGTCTGATAGATGCAAAGTCCATTGTAAGTGAACCCTTTTCAGTCTAGTGTTCAAAGATGCTTTGCCAGTGGAGGCGGTGATACAGTTGAGTCTTGAAGGTATAATAAGGACTATCTATAATAAGGGGAGTGTTTATTCTGAGTATTTAAAGTTAAAGGTAAACTTCTTAAATCTGGGATGTCAAAGAGTAGACAAAACTGAGAGAAAGTAGTAATCACACATACACACTGTAGGCTTACTGAAACATGTTTTGATATTGCTTTTTTTGGGTTAGTTTATTTATTTACATGTTGAGAGAATTGGATGAATCCACAGATACAACGGACTGACTATTTCCAGAACGTAAATGTGGAGTGGGAATTGAAGGTATGATTTAGGGGACAGCCTTGGAAGAGAATGAACTTTATTTAGTGGATCTTGGAAAGCCAGTACTTAATTTTAAGGAGAATATTGACAAGATCAGATCTGATACGTGAAAATCTTACTCTTATAACCAAGTGGATGATTACTTGGTTATAGAGGCAACGGTACAGGTAAGAAGGCCACATAGAAGGCCAGTGGGGTTATCCATGTGCGAATTATGATGCCTGAAGTAGGCTGTAGCAGGGGCAATGGAGTAAGTATTATGTGAGAAAAATCTTGAATTTCTCATCTGTGGATAGAAATCTCATAATTTTGCCATTGCAATAGGGTATTATTTCTTCCTCACCCCAACAGGCTTACATCAAACTGAGCCTTACGTGAAAATGTAGCCTGGCACCCCTATAGTATTGTTTCCACAGTCAGCTAAGATTCAGCAGGGTAGATCCTGTGTTTGTCAGTGTAGCATAACTCGATACCATAAAATCAGAGATCTTTAATTTCTCTGGTTTCTCATGGTACTTCATATCAATCACTATAATTATTTTATAGGATTACTAAAATGTTTTGATATTGCTTTTTTGTTCGTTTATTCATTTTTTTCTCTATCTTGATCTCACTCTTGTATACTCTGCATTCACTTATCTCTCTTCCAATTATAGGATCAAACAAAACAATTTAACCAAAGAATTTTATCATTCTATTCAAAGCTCAGTGTAGTACAGTATAGATCTTTTAGAGTTAAGGGAAGTGTGTTAAGCATAATCTAAATTTTTTATACCTTAGTGTTTAATTTTCAGTGGGCTATGCTGGCATTAGTTATAACTCTCAAACTGTAGGGCAAACACATGTCTTGGTTTATATGGGATCGTCCCAGTTTATGCCTGTATTCTTGGTGTAATTACTTATAATGTTCCCTTTTACTTTCAAAAGTGTCTCAGCTTGTACATTAAATTGTATGATCACCTTGTCTATCATGAAGAGCCACAAAGAAGTTGTCCTTTTATGCATCCCTAGAATTCAATTTATGGAAGTAAACGTAATTAAAATATGCAGGCAGCCACAGTCCCCGCTGTACACTTCATGCATGCGTCTCTAAGTCTTTTTGAGGACAAATGGAGAAAAACTTGTCATTTGTTTACTGAAATATTTTTATTGCTATAATAGGATGAATGAAATTGCTTCTCTTTTGGCATTATATATCGCTCAACCAGTCTTGTCAGGTAAATAATACAAAGCCAAGTTTTTCATTTATTTTCTAAACAAAATAGACAATTATTATTTAATTTGTTATGGTAGAAAACAGAGAACCTTACATGGACTATAAGAAGTAAAAATAACCTTTGAAAAGTATGGTAGCTCAACAAGGGTACCTGCATAATGAACATTTGTATGCCTAGCCCTGAATTGTACCCCACATATTTAAAATAAAAAATTAAAAGAAAAATATGGTAGCAAATTTAGTCCAGCCTCTGCCTTTATAGATGAGTCACCTAAGTCACAAAGAAGTCATGTGGTTTCATGGCTGTTTAAGTAGTATGCAATACTGTAGTCAGATCTCTAATTTATTAATCTAGGGTTTTGAGTTCTTTTTGCTAGATGGGATTGCATCTGAAAAGCCAAAGGCAATTCGTATAGTTACCCATTCCCCCTTATTAACAAAAAATGTCCATGTAAAATATCCTAACTTGAGGGTAGAAAATATATGGAAAGGAGTCATAAATTTAATTTTTACATTTTGCTTATTAAAAATATGACATTATAGGTATGTGCTGAGTACTTGTATGTATTTGTGGGCAAATATATTTTATTTTATTTTTAATTGACTAATAATTGCATATGTTTATGGAGCACAGAATGATGTTTTGATACATGTGTATACCTTGTGGAATATCAAATAAGGCTAATTAGCATACCTGTCACATCAAATGTTACCATTTTTTTGTGGTGAGAACATTTAAAATCTTTGTTAGCTATTTTGAAATAGACAGCACCTTACTAACTATAGTTACCATGCTGTGCAATAGAACACCATAACTTATTCCTCCTATCTAACTGTAACTTTGTACCCATTGACCAATGTCTCACTAATTCTATGAGTTTTACTTTTTTTAGGTTCTACATATGAGGTCCTACTTCCCTTTACATAATGTCCAACAGGTTCATTCATGTTGTAACAAATGACAGAATTTCATGGTTTTTTTTCTTTGTTTTTAAGATTGAATAGTATTCCATTATGCATATATACCACTTTTTTTGTTTTGTTTTGTTTTTGAGTCAGAGTCTCACTCTGTAGCCCAGGCTGGAGTACAGTGGCATGCTCTTGGCCACCACAGCCTTGACTTGCTGGGCTCAGGCGATCCTTCCACCTCAGCCTTCCAAGTAACTGGAACTACAGCACGTGCCACCATGCCCAGCTAATTTTTTTTTTTTAAATTTATTGTAGAGATGAGGTCTCCCCAAATTGCCCAGGCTGGGCTTGAACCCGTGAGCTCAGGCAATCCTCTCACCTTGGCCTCCCAGAGTGCTAGGATTAAAGGCGAGAGCCACTGCGCCTGGCCCTCATATTTAAGCCCATTTATCCATTGGTGGACCCTTAGTTTGTTTCCATAACTTAACTGTTGTTACTAATGCAGGGTTTGGGGACCCCTGTATTATGGATATATACCCCATTTTTTAATTCATTTGTCCATTGAGGGACCCTTAGGTTGTTTGCATAACTTAACTGTTGTGAATAATGCTGTGGTGAATATGGAAGTGAGTCATCTGTTTAGCATACTGATTTTCATTCTTTTGAGTATATATACCCAGTAGTGGGATTCCTTGATCATATGAAGATTCTGTTTTCAAGTGTTTGAGCAGACTCCATAATGTTTTCCTAAATAGCTGTACTAATTTACAGTACCACCAACAGTATATAAGGTTTCCCTTTTCTCTACATCCTCACGAATACTTACTTACCTTTGAACTTTTTCATAATAGCCAATCTAACAGATATGGTTATGGGGTGATATCTCGTTGTGGTTTTAATTTGCATTTCTCTGATGATTAGAGCATGTTGAGCATTTCTTTACATATCTAGTGGCCATTTGCATATTTTCTTTTAAAAAATGTCATTCAAATAATTTGTCCATTTTTTTTTAAAGGGTAGCTAGTTATCTTGTTATTGAGTAGTTTGAGTTTCCTGTATATTTTGCATGTTAACCCCTTTCTTTATGTATGATTTGCAAATATTTTCTCTTAGTTCATGAGTTGTCTCTTTATTCTGTTGTGTACTTTGCTGTGCAGAAGCTTTTTAGTTTGAACCAATCACATTTGTCTACTTTTGGTCTTGTTGCTTGTGTTTTGGGGGTCATTATCTAAGATGTCTCAACCCAGACCGGTGTCATGAAGCTTTTTCCTTCTGTGTTTTCTTCTTGCAGTTTTATAGTTTCGGGGCCTTTTTTTTTTTTTTTTTTGAGTCAGAGCCTTACTGTGTTGCCTAGTCTGGAGTACAGTTGCACATTATGGCTACCGCAGCCTGGACATTATGGGCTCAGGCAATCCTTCTGTCTCCGCCTTCTAAGTAGCTGGAACTACAGGCACACGCCACCACGCCTGGCTAATCTTTTGATTTACTGTAGAGCGTAGGTCTCACCAAGTTGCCCAGACTGGTCTCACACCTTTGGGCTCAGCCAATCTACTTGCCTTCCAAAGTTCTGGGATTACAAGTGTGAGCCACTAGGCCCAGCCAGTTTCAAGGCTTACATTTAATTCTTTAGTCTATTTTGAGTTGATTCTTGTATAAGGGGTGAGATAAGGGTCCAGTTTTATTCTTTTTTATGTGGATACCCAGTTTTCCCAATACTATTTATTGAAAAGACCGTACTGTCCCTAGTGTGTGTTTGTCATACCTTTGTCAAAAATCAACTGAATGTAGGTATGTGGGTTTATTTTTGTGATCTCTATCCTATTTCATTTGTTGATGTGTCTGTTTTTATCCCAATATCATGCTGTTTTGATTACTATAGGTTTTTAATATATTTTGAAATCTGGTGGTATGATAACCTCCGTCTTTGTTCTTTATTGCTCTTTGGGTTTTTGTATGTGTGTGTGTATGTCTCCACGTGAATTTTAGGATTGTTTTTTCTGTTTTAGTGAAGAATTAATTAAGTTGGAATTTTGATAGGAATAGTATTGAATCTGTAGTTTATCTTGGGTACTATGGATCTTTTAACAATATTAGTTCAATTCATAAACATAGGATATCTTTCTGTGTATTTGAGTCATCTTTAATTTCCTTTGTTAATGTTTTATAGTTTTCATTATGCAGCTTTTTTACTTCTTTGGTTAAATTTACTCCAAAGTATTTATCCTTCTGATACTGTTGTAACAATGGGGTTTTTTTTTTTCATTTCTTTTTCAGACAGCTCATTATAAGTGTGTAGAAACTACTGATCTTTGTAAGTTGATTTTGTATCCTAAACTTTACTGAATTTGTTTATCAGTTCTGACATTTTTTTGGTGGTGGAGTCTTTAGAATTTTCTATATCTAAGATTATATCATCAGTAAACAGAGACAATTTTTCTTCATCCTTTGCTATTCAGATACCTTTTATTTATTTTTCTTGCCTAATTGCTCCAGCTAGGATTTCTAGAACTGTATTAAATACTTCATATGATTTTGATCTTCTTAAATTTGTGAAGACTTTTTCTATGACCTAACATGATCTATTCTCAAGAAAGTTCCATATGCACATGAAAAGAGTATATATTCTGTTGCTGTTGGGTGAAATGTTCTGTGTATGTCTTTTAGGTCTATTTGCTCTAAAGTATAGTTCAAATCCATTGTTTTCTTACTGATTTTCTGACTGGATGATTTGTCCAATGTGGAAAGTGGGGTATTAAATCTCCTACTATTACTGTGCTGCAGTTTTTTTTCTTCCTTCAGATTTTGTAATGTTTGCATGATATATTTAGGTGCTATAATATTGGATGCACATTTATAGTTGTTGATGAATTGATTGTTTTATCATTATACTTACTGTTTTGTTTTGTTTTTTACTTTTAATTTTTTTAATTTTAAAGATGGTACAATTCAGGGTTAGGTATGCAAATGTTCATTATGCAGGTACCCTTGCTGATAAGGTGTGTCCCCCATCCCCTTCCTCTGGCAGATTCCAATACCGCCAATCCTGCCTCGCCCCAAACCCCCCAGCAGTTTCCCACTACTGCCAATTCTTTTCTTATAGTGCTATGATAATTGTTCAGGGTCCACTTATAAGTGAGAACATATGATACTCAGTTCTTTGTTTCTGTGATACATCACTCAGTATTATAGACTCTAAGTCCATCCATGTTGCTGTGAAGTTCATAATTTTGTCCTTCTTTATGACTGCATAATATTCCACTGTACCACTTTTTTTTATCCAGTCCTCTTTTGATGGGCAGCATGATTGGTTCCATGTTTTTACTATTGTGAACAATGCTGCAATAAACTTGTGTTTGCAGGTATCTTTTTCATAGAGTGGTTTGAGTTCTTTTGGGTATATTCCCAGTAGGGTTATTGCGGGGTCATATGGAAGGTCAATTTTTAGATCTTTTAGGAATCACCAAACCATTTTCCACAGAGGTTGTATTAGTTTACACTCCCATCAACAGTGTAGAAGTGTTCCCTTTTCCCTGCATCCTCTCTAGCATCTGTTGTTTTTTGAATTATTGATGATGACCATCCTGACTAGAGTTAGGTGGTATCTCAGTGTAGTTTTAATTTGCATTTCTTTGATGACTAGTGCAACTGAGCATGTTTTCATACATCTGTTACCTACTCATATGTCTTCTTTTGAGAAGTGTCTGTTTATATTTTTTGCCCACTTTGTAATGGGGCTGTTTGTTTTTTTCTTTTCTGCATGTTTGAGTTTCTTTTAGATCCTAGATGTTAGGCCTTTGTCAGACATACAGTTGGCAAATATTTTTTCCCAGTCTGGGGGCTGTCTCCCCGCTCTCTCAGTGGTTCCTTTGGCTTTGCAGAAGCTTGTCAGTTTGAATGAGGTCTCACTTGTCTATCTTATCGCTTATGGCATGGGCAATTGGGGTTTTGATCAGGAATTGGTTGTCAGTTTCAATTTCCATAGCAGTAACTCTTGTATTTTCTAAGGTTTTTCTAGTTTGAGGTTTTACGTTTAGGTCTTGATCCATTTAGGGTTGACTTTTGTGTATGGTTATAGGTAGGAATCTTGTTTTAATCTGCATGTGGTCAGCTGGTTTTCCAAGCACTATTTACTGAATAGGTGGTTCTCCTCTCCCCAGTGGTTGGTGATGGAGGCATTGTTGAAGATGAGTTTGTTGAGAAACTGAGGTTTTGCTTCTGGAATCTTTATCCTGTTCCATTGGTCTATGTTCCTACTCTTGCACCAATACCTGGCTATTTTGATTTTTGTAGCTTTCTATCTCACGAACACAAATAAAGAAAATGGAAAGATCACAAGTTAACAGCCTAACAAATCACCTAAGGAAGCTGAAAAAGTAAGACCACCAAAACCCTAACTTCAGCAGAAGAATCCAGATCACCAAAATAAAAGCCCAAATTTGGGACACAGAAGACAAAAAGATAATACTAAAAAATCAATGAAACAAAAAACTGGGTTCTTTGAAAAGATAAAAAATATTGATGGACCACTATCTAGATTGACTAAGAAAATGAGAGAAAAAGCCCAATAAACACAATCAGAAATGCAAAAGATGAAGCCACAACTGACCCTGAAGGAATACAAAAGATTATCAGAGACTGCTATGTACACTTGTATGAAAACAAACTTGAAAACCTAAAGGAAATGGAGGACTTTCTGACATCACACTATCTCCCCGGGTTGAAACAAAAAGAAGTCAAGACCTTAAATAGGCCAATAACATCCAGGAAGTTGACTATGTCATAAGAAAACTACATACCACAAAAAAGGGTCCTAGACCAGATGACTTTCCAGCAGAATTCTACAAAACATACAAGGAGAAGCTGATGCCAATCCTACTGAAAGTATTCCAGGCAATTGAGAAAGATGGAACTCTCCCCAAATCATTTTATGAAACTAACATCATATTGATACCCAAACCAGGTAGAGAGTCAACAAAGAAAGAATTGCAGGCCAATATCTCTGATGAACATAGATGCTAAAATTCTCAACAAGCTCCTAGCAAACCAGATCCAACAATACATCTCAAAAATCATCCACCATGACCAAGTAGGCTTCATCCCCAGAATACAGAGCTGGCTCAACATTTGTGAGACCATAAATGTAATTAAATACATTAACAGATGTAAAAACAAAAACCACACGATTATTTCATTAGACACAGAAAAAGTTTTTGATAAAATCCAGCACCCCTTCATGAAAAAAACCCTCGAACATCTAGGCACAGATGGAACATACCTCAAAATAGTAAGAGCTATCTATGAGAAACCCATAGCCAACATACTGCTAAACAGACAGAAATTGGAATCATTTCCCCTGAAACCCAGAACAAGACAAGAATGCCCACTCCTCCTGTTCAACATAGCTTTGGAAGTCCTAGCTGGAGCAATCAGACAAGAGAAGGAAATCAGGTACCCAAATAGGAAAGAGGAAGTTAAGTTACCCCTCTTTGCAGACGACATGATTCTTTGTCTTGAAAACCCAAGAGAATCCGTCAAAAACCTCCTTACACTGATAAAGGAATTTGGCAAAGTCTCAGGGTATAAAATCAATGTGCAAAAGACAGTTGCATTTCTGTACACCAGCAATAAACAAACAGAAACCCAAATAAAATGCACAATCCCATTCACAATAGCCACAAAAAAAAAAAAGAAAAAAGAAAAAAGAAATACCTTGGCATCTTCCTAAGCAGAGATATGAAAGACCTTTACAATGAAAACTACAAAACACTGCTCAAAGAAATCAAAGATGACACAAACAAATGGAAAAATATTCCATGCTCATGGTTTGGAAGAATCAACATTGTTAAGATGTCCATCCTACCCAAGGTAATCTACAGATTTAATGCAATACCCATTAAATTACCAGCAGCATTCTTCTGAGACATAGAAATGACAATACAGGAATTCATATAGAAACATAAACAACCACGAAGAGCCAAAACAAACCTCAGGAGGAAAAAAAAAAAAAAAAAAAAAACCAAACCCAAAGCAGGAGGTGTCACACTCCTAGACTTTAAACTTTATTGTTTACTGGTTTTTACCTAAAGTCTATTTTGTCTGTAATAAGTATAGCTATCCCTGAGTTATTTTTCTTTCTATTTGCATAGAGTATCTTTTTCTACTTTTTTATTTTCAGTCTGTGAGTATCCTTTCAGGTGAAGTGAGTTTCTTGTGGTTAGCATAGAATTCAGTCCTTAAAGAAAAAAAAATCTTTTGACTGGAAAAATTTAAATTAATTTACATTTAAATTGATTATTGATAGTTGAGGACTTACTAGTGACATGATGTTTATTGTCAATGTTCAGTTCACTTTTTCCTTTCTTGCTTTCTTGCTTTGTGGTTTGATGACTTTTTGTAGTGATATGCTATGGCTTTTTATACCTTTTGTGTATCTATTATAGGTTTTTGCTTTGTGGATTCCCTGAGGGTTACATAAAATTTCTCATACATATAACTGGCTATTTTAAGTTGACTACCACTTAATTTTGATCACAGACATAAACTCTACACTTTTACTCTTCCGACCACCATATATTGTATTATTACATCTTTTTATAATATATATCTTTACATCATTTTATAATATATAATCTGTTAACAAGCTATTGTAGCTGTAGTTTTAAAAATAATTTTGCTTTTTAACCTTTATATTAGAGATATAATTGATTTACCCATCACTATTATAGTGTTATGAGTGTTTTGGGTTTGACAATGTACTTGCTTTTGCGCTTAAAAAATGTTTTATACTTTTATGTAGTTTTACATTACTAATTAGCATCCTCTTCTGCTTGAGGAAATCCCTTTAGCATTTCTTATAAGGTAGATCTAATGATGATGAGCTTTCTTGGTTTTTGTATATCTGAGAATGTCTTTATCATCTTTTATTTTTGAAAGACAAGATTGTTGAGTGTAGTATTTTTGGTTGGCATTTCCCCTTCCATCTTTTAAGATTTTGAATATATCATCCAACTCGTTTGCAGTATTTTTGCTGAGAAATCCACTTATAATTTTATGGCAGTTCTTTATATGGGATAATTCACTTGCTTTTCCCTTGCTGCTTTTAATGCTCTCTGTCTTTAAATTTTGACAGTTTGATTATGAAGTATCTTGGTGTGTATCTTTTGGGATTTATTTTATTTGGTTTCCTTTGGACTTCCTGGATCTGGCTTTCTATTTTTTTCCCCAGACTTTGGAAGGGTTCTGCCATAATTTCTTTGAATATGTTTTCTGTCTATTTCTCTATGTCTTTTCCTTCTAGTATATCAATAATGTGTACATTGTTACACTTGATGGTGTTCCCTATGTCTCTTGAGGTATCTTCGCTTTTTTTTTTTTTCATTTGTCAAATATTGCTGATGGATCACGTAATATAAGTACTGTGAATTGACCACTGCAATTTGCAGTGTAGATGCCAGGGGTAATCATGGTTGATGGAGTGGTGGGGTTAGCAAACTTACCTGTTGTCTGTATTACTGTGATGTTCTCTTGCCATCTCCTGGCTTTCTTCCATGCCTTCCCATAGTTTATTCTCAACACACTCAGAATAGTGATTTTAAAAAAATATATAGGTCATATCACTCCTCTGCTCAAAATGGCTTCTTACTTAATGCTAATAAAAGTCAATTACTTGGCAATAACTTAACAAAGCTCTATACACAATTTACCACTCACATTATACTCCAATTTTTTCTACTTCTTTTAGTAGTTTCTTATTTTCTTTGAGCAACTAACCTGCTGAAGCTCATTGACATTGTCTGGGGCTGTATAACTTACAGTTTACCTATATAGTCTGTTTCTCTAAAGTATCACCTCTCTCATTCTGACCCTGGTATCTATATATGTGGCCAACTACTCAATGTCTTTTGAGTCTTTGTTGCTATTCTATTACTTTTTCAAGTAGTATATTCTAACTATCTTATTTAAAGTTGAAGCAACCTCCCCACCAGCATTCTCATCTCCCTTTCTCTCCTCTATTATTCTTCTTTAGCATTCACCATGTTTTTTCCACATTCTCATGAATATACTTATTTTTTAGTATTTATCAAGTGTATATTATCCTCCACTTGAATACCAACTCCATGAGGCAGGAAATTTTTTTGGTTTTCATTTTAATTCTAAGTGTTTAGAATATTTTCTAGCACTTATAAATGATCAATAAATTGGTTTTCTTATTTGTCATCAGCTTATAAGTGAAACTTATAAATTAATCAAACATATGTGAGGCAATAAATGTGACATGTTAACTTTTTTTTCAAAAGCTACTAAGTGATGGAATCCTTTCCAATTAGGGAGGTATTATTTTGTGGGACTTTCATGGTATTAACGCACCCTAAAAATTACCTTTTTGTCTCTCTGGTTGTTTATTCAGTTTTTTCTGAAATTTTATATGCTTAGAAGAATTCAGTAAATACCTGTTATCTACTCTATTGCAAATACAATTCTAGTGACTGTGATTCATAGGCCTTCTATCAAAGGAGAGATCCCTGAGTATGTCAACAGTTATAACAGTTATAACAAAGTATGTCTGGGTGATGTTAGAAATAAATGTACATGGCTTTGGATTCACATAGAAAAGGTGTCCTTGCATCCCATAAATGATCTAGTTTACATTGAACACCCTGTCTCAGTGTCATTATTGTCTTAAAATCAAAATCCAACTTTGCAAAGCTTATGTAAATATACAGGTAGTATATGCTCTCTTTCTCTTATATCTGAATATCAAATGTCCTAGAACATCTGATATTAGCTGCTAGAACTAGAGAACTGCAGAAATGGTCTACAGTCAATTCCTTCCCCTCCTCATTTGCAGCTTGCATTGATCTTCTAATGTTTTTAATCAATCTTGCTAAATACTTCCTGTAGGGAAACTGAATAGTGATGAGAAAGAAGTAATCTTGCTGCTACATTCTTCTGAAAAATTCAATGATTGATTTACAGATATTGTTTATTCATCATGATATCCCATTGTAGAAGATGAGGATTAAATTTCAATCTAAAAGGTTATGGGATCCCTTAAGGCTTTTAGAGTATAGTAATGAAAAATTGAGAACCTGAAAAAGGAATTTTGAAATCTGTATAGTGAATAAAACTTTTATCAGGCCTTGCTTCTCATATGAATTGAGGAGTATATGGATAGGTATATGCCATGAGCTTTTTAAAGGCACCTTAGAACTTACTTCATATACAGTTTCTTTTGTTGTATTTCTCTTCAGCAAATTCTCTTCAGTTTTCCTGAAGTCATATATAATCTCTGAATCTTTCCCAACTTGTCTGGACTGGGCTTCTTAATAAGCCCTCCTAAACACTAATAGAAATCATTTACCTAACTTGAGATCTCAAACAGAAGCCATGTCTTTAATAGGTCTAAGTCTAATTGCTTACATGTTAATCTCCTTTGAAGATTAACAGATGATCCTGACTTTGGCTATGTTTTCAGAGTAATACATGCTTCCTCAGGTGCATGGTCTTTCTGGGCCCCAAACCTTACTTTTGGGGTTCTAGAAGCATCCCAAAGAAAATAATAGGTCCTATAAGATGTGTCATTTGTCTGTCTTAAACTATTTTAGGTTTCACATGAAGCATGCTATCAGAGTAAAAATCCCCATTCTCCCTATATTCTGATAAGGTCAGAAAGAGTAAACTCACTTTAAACTTTTTGGTAATTTTAGTAATTGACTTTTAGTGCTTTTTATGGAACCCCATTCTCTCAGTATGGCAATTAATCAATTTCTTCATTGCCTGATCTTTTTCTGTTCTTAAGCTAATGAGTCTTTTCCTGCAATGTCTTCATTTACTCATTCTTCAAATTCTTGAGCATCTTGTATGCAAAGCATATTCAAAGTATCAGGGCTATAACATTTAACAAGAGAAACACAACCTTTGGCTTTATGAATCTGGTACCATTTATTATTCCTTTAGAAATGAAAGAGTTTCTATTAATGAAAAGAACACATAAACTGAGTTTTAAAGGGAAGGTTGGCTAGTCTTCGAGGTGGTTAGGCAGGTGGGAAAAACTGAGCATATGTACTGAAAAGAGTTGGTCTTCATACCTGACTTTGCCACTTGCCAATCATATGCCTTTGAAAAAGGTACTTAATTTCCTTAACTGAAGAATAGAAATGATGTCTGTTTTCTTTATTGCTTATCAAATACAATATAGTACTGAAAACTCTATTCAGGTATTTGATACTAATAATTATTTTAAATTCTTGAAATACGTGATACCCAGTTTTATCTGCTTATCTTAGGTTGATGTGATTGTGACACTGGGAGGCCTTGCTGGGCGTTTTGACCAGATTATGGCATCTGTACATACTCTGTTCCAAGCGACACACATCACTCCTTTGCCAATTATTATCATCCAAGAAGAATCTCTCATTTACTTGCTTCAGCCGGTAAGTGTGAAAAATAAAGAAAATGTGAGCACTTTTCTTTATAACACTTTGAGTATACTAGGAGAAAACATTGACCCCGTTTGTGTCTGACTAGGAGTGGAGTTGACCATGTTTGCTTACCGTGGCTTACGTTAGTACCACCAGGTCACTGACCAGCAAAAATGTGGAGAAGCCTCCAAGTTTTCATTTTAGTGTCCAGAAGAAAAAAAAATGTAACTTTTAATTAAATTGACTAAGAATTACATATAGCCATTTTGTATTTTGAGCTGCTAAATGTGAATGACACTTGAGAATAACCGTAACCTGTCAGGTGCAGTGGCTCACGCCTGTAATCCCAGCACTTTGGGAGACAGAGGCGAGAGGATTACCTGAGTCCAGGGGTTTGAGACCAGCCTGGGCAACTTGGCAAGACTTCTTCTCTGCAATAAATCAAAAAATTAACCAGGTGTGGTGGCGTATGCCTGTGGTTCCAGCTACTTGGAAGGCTGAAGCAGAAGGATTGCCTGAGTCCAGCAGGTCAAGGTTGCGGTGGCCATGAGCGTGCCACTGCACTCTAGATGACAGAGTGAGACTCTGACTCAAAAAAAGAAAAAGAAAAACCGCAACTAGGAAAAACAGAAGACTTGGCAAACATTTTTCTTTTTCTTTTTTTTTTTTTGATTGGCAGCCTCACTCTGTTGCCCAGGTTGGAGTACAGTGGCACACTCACAGCTACCACAGCCTCTACATGCTTGACTCTGGTGATCCTTCTGCCTCAGCCTTCCAAGTACCTGGAATTACAGGCACATGCAGCTACATCCAGCTAAGTTATTTTATTTATTGTAGAGACAAGGTCTTACTAAGTTGCCCAGGCTGGTCTTGAACCCTTGGATTCAGGCAATCCTCTTGCCTAGGCCTCCCAAAGTGCTGGAATTACAGGCGTGTGTCACTGTGCCTGGTGGCAAATATTTCTAATGAAATTCCTATATGGTTTTAGTGTTGTCATTATAATTGATTTTGTTGAGTATTTAAGAGAAAATCTTTAGCTTTTACTATTTATAAGCTGTGCAATTATTAATTTTACTACCTCAGAATAAATTTCTAATAATGATGTCATTCATTTCTAATAATAAACTTCAAGATAATTTTCTATCAGTGTAGTGCACAAAATAGAATTCCTATTAAATAAACACATTTTATGAGATTAATCAGTGGATTTAAGTTGAAAAGAATCATTTGGTAATAATTTTTAAAGGACCATAGGCAGTTTTTGTTCTTTCTTTTTTCCTTCCTCTTATTGTAATATATTATAATTTTGCTTCTACCTCATCTTCTTTCCACCATCTGAATCATGTCATTACTAAAAATTGTTGTTTGGTTAATATAGCAGGTTTGATGCATGCTTGGTGTTGGATTTTCTTTTTCCCTGGCTCTGTGCATTTCTCACCCTTGTTGTTCCCTGGAAATATGTGGAAGGGGAGCAGAAAAATTCAGATTTCAAACTCCATGAGAGAGAGAGAGAGAGAGAGAGAGAGAGAGAGAGAGAGAGAGAGATGGAATCTCACTCTGTCACCACCCAGGCTGGAGGGCAGTGGCATGTTTCCAATCCTTTCGCCTCAGCCTTCCGAGTAGCTGGAACTACAGGCACATGCCACCATGCCCGGCTTATTTTTTGATTTATTGTAGAGATGAGGTCTTGCCAAGTTGCCCAGGCTGGTCTCAAACCTGTGGTTTCAGACAATCCTCTCACCTTGGCGTCTCAAAGTGCTGGGGTCATAGGTGTGAGCCACTGTGCCCAGCCTACATATAATCTTTACTGTCTAGTTCATGTCCAGTGAAGGAGACATTTATAAAAATGTAATCATAATGCAGTGTTAAAGGATTAGTACCTAAAACCAATGAAAGAATAAATAATTTGGGCAGGGGCATGCAATTATATGTTTATTAAGTTCCCATAGTTTCCCAACAATTTCTTAAGCTTGAAACTTTCTTTTTTTATTTTTAATTTTAAAAATGGGGGGTACAATTCAGGGTTAGGTATACAGATGTTCATTATGTAGGTACCCTTGTTGATGAGGTGTGCCCCCCCAAGCTTGAAACTTTCTACTGTTGTGAATCATTGAGCTTTATTGTATTGAATCGATGATATGGATAGCTAAAGTAGTCAATTGTAACAAGTCTCTATGTATATATTCTAGTTAAAGATGGAGTGCAATAATTTTTAAAAAGTATAAATGGAAGATTAACCGATAGAAAAAGCCACATGTAAAACGTGACATGCTTTTTAGATCTTCTCACTGTTTTTGGTGTTTTGCATATATTCTAGTTAAAGATGGAGTGCAGTAATTTTTAAAAAGTATAAATGGAAGGTTAACTGATAGAAAAAGCCACATGTAAAACATGACTTATGCCTTTTAGATCTTCTCACTGTTTTTGGTGTTTTGCATCCTTCCTAATACAATTGGTGTAATTCTGGACTTTCAAATGCATTCAGCTTGAGAGTCATTGGATTTCCTCCATCTATAGATTGCCATTATAACTGGAAACTGGCTTTAATTTTGTTAAGTATTTAAAAGAAACTCTTTAGCTTTAGCTATTCATAAGTTACATGATTATTAATTTCACTGCCTCAGAATAAATTTCTAATGATGATGTCATTAGAAATGATATAATTAGAATGGTAATGACATGTCTGTTATCAGTCCTGGAAAACACTCAAGAATTATGTTTTCAAATACTGCCCTATTCTTTCTCTCTCCTTCTGCACCTCTAATTAAATGTATTTAGGATCCTCTATTTGTATCATATGTATCTCAAAACTTCTCTTTCGTATGTTCTGTGCCTTCCTCTCTGTAGGCTGCATTCTGAAATTCTTTATCACCTCTGCATTCAACTTCATTCTCTCACTTAAACTATGTCTTTTCTGTGTTAAACCCACCCACTGAGTTTTAAATTCCTGCTACCATTCTTCTTATATGCTTGCCCTTCACTCACATTTTCAAGGGTCTTTCTTTAAACACATTTATCACACATACTTTATATTCTAGAATAATTCTAATGTAGCTCAACTGTCTTTTATGTTCACTTTTCCCTTTATATTTTTGTAACCTCAATGTCTTCTGTGTTTTGTGATTTTCAGAGAATTTATCTGTGGAAGTTGAGGTGTGAGTTAAAAGTAATCCCAGCACTTTGGGAGGCTGAGGCGAGTGGATTGCCTGAGCCCACGGGTTCGAGACCAGCCCAGGCAACTTGGCGAGACCTCGTCTCTACAATAAACAAATAATAAAAAGTTAGCCGGGTGTGGTAACTCAGGCACCTGTAGTTCTGGCTACTTGGAAGGCTAAGGCAGAAGGATCACTGGAGCCTAGCAGGTTGACGCTGGGGTGGCCGTGAGCTTTCGTGCCACTGCACTCCAGCCTGGGCCATGGAACGAGATTCCAACTGTAAAAAAATAAATAAATAAAAAAGTAATTCCAAGGAGGATTTACATTTGCTTTTGCCAGGATCCTGAGTGGACTTCTAGCTCAGTTCTGTGGGAGCATTAATAGCTAATGACATTTTGGACCATGCTGGCAGTGTATGGGAATTTGATGTCTGGTCACAAATGCTCAGGGAGACTTTTTTTCCCCTATTCAGATATGGAGAGCGTAGGTTTGGTTGAGTAGTTTTCCTAGCAGTCCAACGGGAATGTTATTCATATTCATCTTGCTATTTGGGATCTCTGCTTTACGAAAAAACTTGAATTGTCTTTTGGAGGGCCGGCCTTTTATAGTACATTTGGAATTTGGTTCTCCGGATCAAACAGTCAGCCAACGTTTTTCTCTGGAAATCCTGAGAATGTTTCGTCATGATTTGAAAGAAATGTCCCAAATTGTGGTAAACAAGTAACTGGTTCTTCCGCCACGATAAGGCACCTGTCATGGTGCCTTTTGAATCAAAATGGCATGACCCCTGTGCTCCACACTCCCTATTCACCTCATCTTGCCCTAAGCAATTTTTTTGTGTGTTTGTTTCCTTGGTGAAGAAAGTCCTCGAAAGGAAATGTTTTGCCAGTGTCCAAGAAGTTAAACAAAAAAACAAAGAAGCACTAAAAGGCATCAAAATGGACAAGTTCAAAAACTTTTAAGCAGTGGAAAAAGCTTCTCGATAAGTGAATCAACAGAGAGCACTTTGAAGGTGATTTAAGTTTAAACATAAAAGATCAAATACACAGTTTTTAAATTAAATAATTCCGGGGTTTTTTTGGATCTCTCCTCATATACGGTACAGTCTTCTTTTAGATTTCTACCTTTGGCAGACCTTATGATTTGTCTTCTGATGACCTTGCATAGTTGGAGGCCTTAAAAACTGAAGCCCAAGTTCTTCTAATTTTGTAAACACTCTAGATGAGAAAGTTAGCTTTGGTCCTCTTTTTTTATCAAATCTTTTGAGAAATTGATTTGTTTAAAAACAGATATTTTGCATATTTTAAAAGATGCTCAATTTTTTTCTAGTACTTTTATTGTTTTCAAGTAGTCCATGTACTAATCTACTATACTTCCCCAGTAAGTCAGGTCCTACTTGGTCTATGTAGCAATAATAATTAGCCCCAAGTCTGAAAGGCTTACTTGAGATTATTTTAAGCTTTTTTTCCCTCCATAATGGAAAATCTGATGTGGTTTGGGTAGCATTACCCATTTTATATCTAAGCCACATAGAACACACATGTGCTGCAGCAGGGAAAAATATTGCTAGGAAGTGATACCACATATTTTTAAAGGCCAGGACTGGACATGGCCTGTGTCACCTTTGGCGGGAACGCAGGGATGCTGCCCCAGCCCAACTGCAAGGCAGCCTAGAAAATGAAGCGTGTGGGCCCTTGAGCAAACATGATGTAACACAGAGCACTGTCTCTCACAAACTTCTAGAAACTAAAGTCTTGGAAGAAATTCTAGAACCATGACCTTGTATCATGTATAGGAAAGTAACATACAATGTGTTAAACTTTCGTGAGTTGTTAAAGCAGAATCCCCACAGAGTCTATAGCCCCAGACACAATGCCCGATAGATTCTCTCTGTGGTGATTTCAATTTTCTGTTATTGAAACAACTTGAAACTTTTTTATAAAGACGTAATTATTACATAGTGTGGGGCAAAAAGCTTGTGCAAGGTCACACCCTCTGTCCCTTAGAAGAGTGATGGTGGCGGCCACCTGTATTGTCAGCAGTGTGACCCTTGTTCCTCTTTGCCACTTTGATCTAGGGAGACCTTTCTGGAGACACATCCCAGTGTTTTGTTTTTCTACCACTTTTAGCAAGATGATAGTAAGATAATTAGTAGTACAGATGCACAAACCAAAATGAGTATGTTTGAGGTTTAAAATGTGAATAGATATCTTATGATTTACCATATTTTTAAGAAGTTTCGATTGTACACTTATAACACATGAATGATACTAAAAATCAGTTAAAAGCTGCACTGAAAGTATTGCACAGAAACATTCTGCATGCTTGAAATGAAACTTGCACCACTGGACTCTGTCAGATGTTTTTTTCATATAACCATGTGTCATATGTTGTACATGCACTAGAGGATGCATACACATTAGGTAGTACGCATATTTAGGGGAAGGGACTCAGAATGGATGTCTACAGCATACTGTTCATTATTTTTAGGACTTATAGTCACAATGGGCAGAAATTTAAACTGAAATTATTTAAAAATATTCTTAGAAGTAGGCTCAAGAAAATCAGTCTGGCATGCTTCAGTGTCATATTTTTTGTCATTTTTAAAATTTATTTTTTAAATTGAAGTTAACACGTAGCTGTTGAGGAGGAAAATAGTTTTAATACTTTTACAAGAAGCACTTCATCTGAGCCTCATAACCATACTGTGATAAATGCGGGACATATAATATAGTTACATAGGGAAATGTTTTAATCAACATTTTTTCTACTGTACTACATTTCTTCTTTCACGAGGTTAATAGACTAAAATACAAATGATAAACCCTAAAACAGATCACAGTCAGTAGCCTGGTAATTATCTATAAGCAATGTATGGCAGAGGGCTAGTTGGTGTTTGCATGTATCTATATAAATTTATATTTATTTTTATGATATCATTTTCAAATAAGACAAATCTTAGATGTAGTTTAAGAGTATACCCCCAACTTGTTTCTGTACACCCAAATTAAAAATATATATTTCGTACATTTTCTAAATTATAAAAAGACTGCATATAACAATTTTAATAAAATAAGCTAATTAGATAATTTATAATTGAGCTTTGCTAAAGTACGTTAAAAGTGGTGAATTTCAATATCATAGTTAAATGATCATTATATTTTACAATTATAGATCACCTGAAGTAAAAGATAATAGTAAGAGGAATAAGACATCCTATGGGAACTGTTTATTTGGCTGATAAATGTTTTAGTGATATATATAGCTTGATAAGAGAACTAGTGGTGTGTCTGCTATATTAATGTTCATTGGCTAGGATAGTCCTAGACCCTGGAATTAAAATGTGGGTCTCTTGATCTTTTTTAAAACTCCTATCTTCAGATCATTTCTGTATTTCTGTGATGTTCTGTGTTTCTTTGAGAGAGTGTATATGAGTGACTCTCTTGAGTTACTTTTATTAATAAGTAACCATCTTCCATTTGTCCGAATTATTTAAGTCATTTGGGACTGACATGTATGTCTAGTAGCAATTCCCTTAGGGTGTTTAGTTTGTGCCAGTCTAAAGTCTACATTCTCTTTCAGTTCCCTTTCTGTGATTTATTTTTTGTCAATTATAAATTTGATTGATTTTAAAACAAGGACTGTCAGTGGCTCATGCCTGTAATCCTAGCACTTTGGGAAGCCGGAAGAATTGCTTGAGCCCAGGAGTTCAAGATCAGCCTAGGCAACATAGTGAACCTTGTCACTACAAACAAATAAACACAACAAAAACAAATAAAACAAGGTTACAGTGAGGTTGTTTCAATTTATCTGAAAATGGGAAGATGCAATTTTTTAGCTTATTGATTTTTAGCATATAATTTTTGAAAAATATTATATTCTGGCATATTTTACTTCCCATGCATGGGTTAGGATGTCAGTATGAATAAAAACCTCAATATGTAGCATTTACTTTGTAGAAATATTCAGTCTCCCATTGTAAAATAGAAAATTCAAAATAGGTTGCATAATAGCTCCTCCCTTAAAAAAATTAATATAACTATTTTACTTTTAAAAATGTGTCCTTATTAAGACATCATCACCTTATATAAACAGGGGATGTTATAAAATAAATAAGAGACATTTCAGACATGAAGCATCGCTGAGGTCAGTGATAAGTCAGGCCACCTTCCCACTGAAGAGTCAGGCACTCAGAGCCATGTTTGTCATGCTGCCTATGCAGAGCATTGCTGGCTTCAGGTTTCACATACATACTTTCTCATTTTCTGGTCCCGTGCTTCTTAGGAGTACAGAAACATTAGCTTCTGTATACTGAACATAAATTATCTTTTATCTCCAAGTTTTATGGCAGTTTGTAATACAAGTTAATAGGATTTATGACCAAGAAATGAGATGTCCAAGAGTTAATAAGGCATGCCTTTTACATTATCCTAAACCCTGCTCAATGATTACTATTCTGGATTCCAGTGTCTGATGTAGGAGAATGGTGGCATGGAGCAGACTTCTGTCAGTTTTTATCTCACTAGAACAAACTTCTAAATATGTTGTAAATATTTCCTCCTCATGATTTTTGTCATGCTTTACAGCTGCTTGATTTTTTTCTTCCTCTCACTAGATCAGTTATTTACTGTATAAAGTCCCAGCATGTTACATTATATATTTGTAATACTGCTAATGAATATGCTAAAATATGCTGATAGTTTGATAGCAATCAGCTGAATATTCATGATGTAAATTTGGCATGCATGATGATTTCTGCTGAGAACTGAGAGTTTGTGTCTGTCTACCCTTTATACACATGTCCAGCACAACCTCATCAGTGATAACATCAGAAAAGCAACTCTCAGAGTAATTTGGAGTGGGGGACAGGGAGTTCTCAACTTTAGACAACATTGAAATCTTCTCACTATTTATTACCCCATTATGATTCCTTTCTTTGGAATAATCATTATTATTTTATTGTTCCCCGGTATCTTCTTCTCATAAAATTTTTGTTGTTGCTTGGCCATTTAGAATCTCTTTTAGTACAATCTATGTAGTTTCATAGAACTATTAAATATTAGTATAAATAATGTAAATCTCTAGAGATCATTTTATAGATAAGCAGTTACAGAGGTAGTTGTGTGATCTACCCAAGGTTATATGCAGTATGTCTTTGAAAGAAAATTGAAGCTGAAAATTAGGCAGACCTCGTGCAGTGAGAGTTTTTAAAAGGCCCACTAGGCCTTTCAGACCTAGAAGTGGCCCTGCTACCTGGATGATTTCTGCTGAGAACTGAGAGTTTGTGTCTTTCCCTGCCTCCCTTTCCCTTCCAAAAGGCACATTGCTAATAAGCATTCCTACACTGTCCTACACCCACCTCAGCTTGCTTCTCTGGGAATGTTTTGCCACTCACTGCTCATGACTGACCCTACCTTTGAATTTTATCCGTGTCTCACTCTCTCCTTGTCTTTGGCTTGTCTGCTCTGCTGTGCCAGTATAGCAGGTTCTTCTCCATATGGAATATGCAGACATACATCTTCCCTATGCTACCTCTTTCTCCCCCTTTTCCGACTTTGCCCAGCTTTCTAGAGATGCATTTTCAATGTTCAGCCCCTCCTTCTCTTCTTTCTCCTTTTTTGTCTGAGTGCTTTTTCTCCTTTTTTCTCTATATGTTGTTTTAGAAAACAACACAAAAATGTATTTTGTTGTGACATTTTCTAATCTCACACATGTTAGCAGGAAAACTATATTTACAATAAAATGCTATACAATTCTTATTTTTCTAAGTGCTGTAATGTATCCTTTAATTTTTTTGTTTTTTTGAGTTGGAGTCTCACTCCGTCACCCAGGCTGGAGGACCAGGGCACACTCACAGCCACTCCAGTGTCAAACTGCTGGACTCCAGCGATCCTTCTGCCTCAACCTTCCTAGTAGCCGGAACTACAGGCACGCACTACCATGTCTGGCTAATTTTTTACTTATTATAGAGATGAGGTCTCAACAAGTTGCCCTGGCTGGTCTCGAACCCACAGGCTCAGGCAATCCACTCGCCTCAGCCTCCCAAGCTTGGCCCCCTTTAATTCTTCATAGAAATTTTCCCTCTATGGTCTTATCTATGTTTAATTAAACTAATTTTCTTTAAGTAAAAAGTTAAACCACGGACTCATAAAGTGTTTATTTTATAGGTGTTGTTTTCTGGTTTGTTGATTTACAGTGTAGAATACTTCAACAACAAACATTTTTTAATACCTATTATGTAATAAACACCGTGTTAGTCATGGAGAGTACAGAAATAAAAGATATGGTTTTTATTCTACTAGTCACAGTTTAGTGGAAGAAGCAGAAGAATAAAGGTTAAAATTCAGGAATATATTGTAAGAAAACACTGAGTGCTTTGGGGATGGCAGAGAAAAAGCATATAACCCAGATAGGACACAGCGTTGGTGGTTCCCAACCCTGATACTATCCATTGACTCACACAGCATGAGGTTCATTGACTTTAAAGGAGTCTTTTACTAAGGAAAATTTATAGAAATGTGCCCATAAACAAAACCTATGATCTCTCAGTGATTCTACAGCTATAAGGGAGGAAATATATGGTCAAGTGTTGTGTTAAGGTTCCAGATTTCTTTGCTAGTATTTTTTTCCTCTCAGTTATCTAAGGTTGTTAGTGAGATGTTAAAGTTTCTGACTATTGCTATATGACTATCTATGTCCTCTCTCAGTTTAGTTATTAATAGCAATTATTTTATAAACCTAGGTGCTCCTATGTTAGATGCATGGATATATCTTGCTCAAATTCAGCTTTAATAGATATCTACAGAATACCTCACCCAACAGCCACAGAGTATACATGCTTCTCATAAACACATGGAACATACTTCTAGATTGACCACATACTTGGACATTAATCAGACATATACACATTTCAAAAGGTTGAAATCATACCAAGCATCTTCCCAGACTGTAACAGAATAAAAATAAATATCATCATCAACAGGTACCCCCAAAACGCACAAGTTTATAGGAATTAAACAGCATGCTTCTGAATAACTTTTGGGTTAGCACAAAAATCAAGACAGAAATAAAAAGATTTTCAGAAACAAATGAAAACAAAGACACAACATACCAAAACCTCTAGGATACCATGAAATTGGAGGGAAGAAGGAAGGTTCCAATTTTTTAGGCACATATCAAGAAAATAAAGGGATCTCAAGTAGACAGTCTAATATTGCATCTAAGGGAGCTGGAAAGACAAGAACAATCTAACCCCAGAATTAATAGAAAAATGGAAATCATCAAAATAAACTTAAAACTAAATGAAATTGAAACCAAAAACATATATTCATAGAATTGAGACGAAAAGCTGGTTCTTTGAAAAGATAGATAAGATTGACAGATCCCCTAGCCAGATTAACAAAAGATAGTAGGTAGGTAGGTAGGTAGGTAGGTAGGTAGGTAGGTAGGTAGGTAAATAGATGATAGGTAGATAGAGACACACAGAGAGAGAGAATTCTAATAAACACAGTTAAAAACAAAAAAGACAAGGTTACCATTGACCCTAAAGAAATACAAAAGATTATCAGAGACTATTACAAACATCTGTATGCACGTGAATTAGAAAATTGAGAAGAAATGGAGGAATCCTGGCATCATGTAGCCATCTAGGATTGAAAGAGGAAGAAATTTGGAACCCTAAATAGACCAATAACAATCTAAGAAATCAACCCTTTAATAAGAAACCTCCCCATCAAACAAAGCCCTGGGTCAGGCAGTTTCTCAGCTAAATTCTGTAAGACATACAAGGAAAAACTGATAGCAATCCTTTTGAAAGTATTTTAAGCAACCAAGAAAAAAAGAATTCCCCCTAGCTCATTCTGTGAAGCCAGTATCATTCAGGTACCCCAAAATGGCAAAGATGGTACCCCAAAATGACAAAATGGAAAAAAAGCATTAGGTCAATTTCCCTGATGGACATAGATGCAAAAATTCTCAACAAGATTCTAGCAACTTGCATCCAACAGTACATTGCAAGGATTATCTATCATGACAAGATGGGCCTCATTTCCAGTTGCAAGGCTGATTCAGCATACACAAATTAATAGATGTAGGGAAAGGATTTGATAAAATATAACATTGATCCTTAATAAAAAGCACCAAGCACCTTGTCATCATAGGGACATTCCTCAAAATAATAAGAGCCATCTATGACAAGCCTGAAACCAATGTCATATTTAACAGATAGAAGCTGAAAGCATTTCCCCTAAGAACTAGAACAAGTCAAAGATGCCCACTCTCACCTCTGGTCTTTTACACAGTACTAGAAGTCCTAACCAGAGCTGTCAGGCAGGAGAAAGAAATGAGGGGTATCCAGATAGGAAAAGAGGAAGTTAAATTATTCCTCTTCACAAATGTTATGATTCTAAACCTAGAAAGTTCTAGAGAGTCAGAAACTTGCTCGCACCGATAAATGACTTTGGTAAAGTTTCAGGATACAAAATTAATGTGAAAAAATCAGTTGCATTTTTATACACCAACAGCAAGCAGATTGAGAACCAAATCAAAAACACAAACTCATACACAATAGTCACAAACAAATACAATACCTCAGCATTCATCTAACCAAAGAGGTGAAAGATCTTTACAATGAGAACTACAAAACACTCGTCAAAGAAATCAAAGATGACCCAGACCAATGGAAGAATGTCTCACACTCATGGGCTAGAAGAATCAATTTTATCAAGATGGACCTTATCAAGCTAAAAAAATTTTTGCACAGTGAATGAAACCGTCAAGAATGTAAAGGGACAACCCACAGAATGGGAAAAAGTATTTGCAAGCTGTGCATCAGACAATGCTTCTATCATCTAGGAGCAATAAGGAACTTAATTGGCAGGAAGAAAACTAATAACCCCATTTAAAAAGTGGGCAAGGGACATGAACAGACACTTCTCAAAGAAAGACATCGAGGCAGCCAATAAACATATGAAATAATGCTCAGCTTCTCTAATAAGAGAAATGCGTGTCCAACTACAGTAAGATACCATCTCACACTCATCAGTATGATTACCATTAAAAAGCCAAAAGCAACAGGTGTTGGTAAGGCTTTGGAGAAAAGGGATTGCTTCTACACTTTGGATAGGTATGTAAGCTAGTAAAACTTGTGCAGAAAGCAGTATGGTGATTTCTCAAATAACTAAAAATGGAGCTACCATTCACCCTAGCAATCTCACTTCTGGGAATATACCCAGAGGAACATAAATCACTATTCCAAAAAGATACTGTGCACATGTATGTTTATTTCAGCACTATTTACAGTAGCAAAACTAGGGAACCAGCTCATCGAAAGTGGACTGGATAAAGAAAATGTGGTATATGTACATGATGGGATCCTATGCAGCCATAAAGAACACATACTTTATAGCAGCATAGGTACAGCTGGAGACCATCACTCTAAGTGAACTATCTCAGAAGCAATAAACTGAATACCACATGTTCTCACTCATAAGTGGGCACCTAAACATTGGGCGCACAGGCAAAAAGGCAGGAACAACAGATGCTGGGCACTGCAAAAGGAGGGAGGAAGAAAGTAGGTATAAGGGGTACACAGCCACCCATTGGATACCATGTCCACGATTAGGGTGGGACTAATAGGCTCCTCACTAGAAACCCAAACCTGACCTTCACAAAATCTACTTATGTAGCAAATCCTCACATGTACCCCACAACTCTAAAATTATATGAAGCAAAGATTGTTTCGGGAAAAGAGGGAAGCCAATTGACACTTTTAGAAATAAATCCAAGAAACTAATGGTAAGTAAACTTAGGAAGTAAACATGAGAATGAATAAAAGATAATGGAGTTCATTGAGATATGTTCTCAAAAGTCTTTATTGGAGAAATGCAGAAAAATGCAGAGTCAGGTTAATATCTATGCTGTGGATCAAGCACTGAGTACTGTCCTGTTTAGAGATAAATAGTATGAGAAGAACAGACCAAAATTGGAAGATGGTCAGTTGACTCTGGGATATAAAGAGAATTATCTATCTTTGGAAACATATAGGATTGCCTAAAAGGATATAGTGTGGCTTGGAGTTGTACCTTGACATTCAATATATAAGTGGTAATTTAAAATTTGGGAGTGAATTCATTACTTGTCAAGAGTGACAAGAGCAATGGTAGATGGTTGGACCCTAGAACATACAGTAAAGGAAAAGAAATAGGAGAACCAAAAAGAGACTGATATCACTGAAATCAAGATCTTCTATACTTTCAAGAGGCAAAGAAGTGATTAACTAGGGTATGAGGAATAAAAAGTTTCCAGTGAGTTTGGCAGGTAAGAAGAAATTTTATAAAGCCAGTTTTCATGGCAAAGTAGGGGTAGAAATCACATTACTATGAGTTGAGGTATGGGATGGGCAGTGGAAATACATTTCTTTTGTATTGTTTATGCCTTTTCTTTGTTCTTTTATAGAGCATGAATTTTTAGACTAACCTGGGAATTAATGATGGCTTATAAAATAATTTTGGTGAGATCATTTTCAAAATTAAAAACAGAACCATGTTATTTGTGTTTGGGATTATGCTTTTATTTCTTTCCTAGCATGACTGGGAAGGAGTGCAGCTATCATACTGTACTTCTGTAAAATGGCTCCTATATTTCTGAACATTAATTGTATCTAAAGGTACACTGGAGAGGTACTCTTTTTTTTGGCAGTAAGGCAATGCTTTTATTTCCTCTCTCTCTCTATTTTTAAAATGTGGAAACAATCTTAAATCTAAAGAAAAGTTGCAGATACTTTTTTTTCTTCCTCATCCATTTGAGAGTAAGTTGAACCTGGATCACTTTGGAATACATTAGTGTGTATTTTTTATAAAAAGGGACATTCGCCTTTAAACCTCAAATATCCACCAAAATTAGGAAATTAACATGAGTATGTCTCTACCATTTAGTCTGCAACCCAAAGCCCCTAATTATGTCTCTCCAACTGTCTCAATGGTGTCCTTCAGGCAAAAGAATGCGGTCTAGCATAACAAAATTACATTTAGTTGTCCTATGATCTTTTGGTTTGGAACCATTCCCCAGTCTTCCCTTGACTTTCATGATCTAGACACTTTTGAAAACTCTAGGCCCATAATTTTGTAGACTGTAATGAGTTTTTGTGCTGGTCTGATGTTTCTTTAAGATGAGATTCATGTTGTACATATTGGACTGAAGAGGTACTTTCTTTCCTTCGTTTTCTCCTCCCCTCCCCTCCACCCTCCCCTCCCTTCTCTCTTTTTTCTTTTTTTGTGTGTTGGGGTCTCAGGCTGAAGTGAAGTGGCACAATCACAGCTTATAGCAGCCTTTACTCCCTGGGCTCAGGCAATTCTTCTGTCTCAACCTTCTTGGTAGCTGAAACTGTAGGCATGCACCAGCACACCTAGCTAGTGTTTTGATATTTTGTAGAGATGAGGTCTTGCTATGTTGCCCAGGCTGGTCCTGAACTCCTGGACTCAAGTAATCCTCTTGCCTTGGTTTCCCAAAATGCTGGGATTATAGGCATGAGCCACTACCGTGCCCCGCCAAGAAGTATTTTTCAAACACTTTCTAATCCATATTTCCTTCTAAATAAAAGAAAAAGAATCTCCTGGTCCACCCCTAGTTCTTATAAACCCTTTCCCTCATCTTCTTCTCATTGAGAATTGTTAGTATGGTAATACAGTGTGGGTCTCTAAGTAAGATTTTTTAATCTACTTTTTCTTGTCTAGAGGACACTTGTGCACCTATAAACTGACCACAAACTGATCACAGCTACTCTTTTCTCAGCATATTTGAACTAGGTATTCTCTGCTATAAATATTTTTGTTTAAATCGATTTGTTCTCTTCTTTTAAAGTCCTAATTAAGTTTTCTGTCTTCTATACAGCGTTTTCAACCAAACTGTTCTAAACTTCCTTCATCTAGATCATTTTTTATCACTTTTTGTCTTAGTCTTTTCAGGCTGCTATCACAAAATACCATAAACTGGTTCTTCTAATCAACAGAAATGTATTCCCCATAGTTTTCGAGGCTGTGAAGTCTAAGATCAAGGCGCTAGAAAATTTAATGTCTGGTGAGGGCCTGTTTCCTGGTTTATAGATGGCTCCTTCTTGCCATGTTCTCACCTCCTGGCAGGGGCAACTGTGTTCCCTTGGGCCACTTTTATAAAGGCCCCAATCCCGTTCATAAGAGGCTCTGCCCTCATGACGTAATTACGATAACTTCCCAAAGGCTCCAGTTCTTGATACTATCATATTGGTGATTGGTTTCAACATCTTCATGGAAACTGTTTAAAAACTTATTTGAACATTAGTCTTTTATTTTCAACTGTAAGTGACAAAAAATTGGTTTGGGGGACTTGATGCAATCCCTAAGAGTGCTGTGTGGAGGTAAAACAATGGCATGGGGTGAAAAATGAAAAAATGGCATGGGGTGGGGGTGTTAAGATCAAACATGTTTTGAAATGGGTTTGTCCTGTGGACCTCAAATAGTTGAACCCTAAAAAATTTCATTAAGTTGTAACTTTTCTCATATTTTATCTTAAAAACATAGGAGCATGTTTTTGATAAAAGATGAAATAAGTTATCACATCTAGCTTATCTAATAATGCTAGGTAAATTCAAGTAAATAGACATTATTATTATCATCATCATCATTATTGCCTCATATAGAATGCAAACTGCCTGAGCATGCCAGATTGAGAGTCAGAGGCTATAACTTGGTCCATTTATTTCCCATTTGACATGTATTTTTTTCTTAGTTTGTTGGATGCTCATTTGACGTAGTGATTGTTGCTTTTAGTGGCTTGCAGAGTGTTGTGGCTGAGCAAATACATGAGACTGGTGGTGGTGGTAGCAGGCTTTAAAGCAACCTGGATATGATGACATCTCAAGGGGACAGGAATGAAACACAACCCTGATACCCACTACTCACCCACACAGCATACAGTTCCTGTGAACTTAAAGAAGTCTTTCACTAAGGAAGATTTATAGAAAGGTGCCCATCAGCAAAAACCTATTGAAACCCCCAGTAATTCCAAAGCAGTGCAGGAGGAAACATCCAATTCCATCTTCATGGAAGCTGTTTAAAAACTTATTTGAACATTGACCTTTCATTTTCAACCCTAAGTGACAAAGAATTGGTTTTGGAGACTTGATGCAATTCCTAAGAGTGCTATGTGGAGGTAAAACAATAGAAAAGATGGCATCAGCATTTGTCTGACTTCTGTCACCATAATTTATCATAATTCAATTCTAGGTAAAGTAATGGAATATTGGATGCAGGATGTCAGCTTTTCCTTTATCCCTCCTCCCTCAGTCCTCCGTGGCAAGGACACAGGTACACTGTGTCATGTATACTTAGTTCAATTGAGCATTGCTTCAGCATCTTCCTTTGATTGAAAACAAAAGGTTGCCAATGCAGTATCAATGAACTGTGAAGTGATTTGAGTGTTACCAGCAGGGAAATGAAATGGGCCTCTGGGAAGAAGATTGGCACAAGTAAAAGTTTCTATATAAAGAGCTCTATATAATTCCAGCTGGGGTGTACTACTTCTCAGTCAATTAAGATATTTTCCCCTCCAAATTTGGTAGCATTTTAATCTTATTTGTTCTGGAAATAACCGTACTAAAAGTACAGAAAAATTTGGAAAATTTGTCCAAATAAAGTTAAACTGGGAAGTGTGAGGTTTGAGGGCATTCATTCAAACTATATATTCACCTGCATATTTTGGGTTTTTTTGTTTGTTTGTTTGTTTTTTATTTTTATAAAGGTGTGGAGTACAATTCAGGGTTAGGTATACAAACGTTGATTACACTCTGCATATTTTGAAGCTATAAAGATGTGGGGTACAATTCAGGGTTAGGTATACAAATGTTGATTACACATTGCATATTTTGAAGCTCTTCCAAGATGTCTCCCTCCCCCACCAACACACACACACACACACACACACACACACAAAACATATAAATACATATAAGTACACATACACACCAAGAACACATTTTTACTAAGAAAAAAGGGGAAAGTAAACATTCTTTATCTCATATCTATTGGACAGGATTTTTCTTTTTAACTACTGTGTATGTTTTTTAAAATTTCTGCTTAATCCTTCTTAACTTTGTCCTTATCTGAATTTGACCTAGATGTATACTGAATAACAGTGAATTTTTAAAAAAGTTTTAGTCAGAAAGCAAGTCAGCAGGATATAACCTAAGGTAATGGACAAGTACACACACAGAGAGAAACTTACTTTCACATAGAAAAGGATTAATGATGTCTCCAATTCCACATTGTCTTCTAAAGCAGATTAAGAAACTGCTTATAATATTAGTAGATAGGATAACCCAAGTGTTGAAGACCTACTGAATATTAATATACTACTTAAATCTTTTGACTGCCATGCATGATTTATAAAATAGCCTCTGTATTGAAAGGTCAGAAAGTTAGCAAAAATAATATTTTTAGTTATATAGCACATTAAAATTTCTGAACTAGCTTCACCATCATCTCACTTGGTTATCCCATCAACCCATCTATAAATAAACTAGATACATTTTTTCTATTTCTAAAATGAAGAAACTATGCATAGGACATTGTGAATGCATGGTAAATCCATTAACAATCTAGGAATTTTTAAAAATTCTTAATTCTATGCCTTTTGCTTTACAGTTATGTATGTAAGAATTCCTACTTACTCTTTAAATTTTATTGGATATATATGGAAGGCTCCAAAAAGATTCAGAAAAAGTAACCAGTTTTAAGTATCCTCTATTCATTAAATGGTTTATTTAGGAGTACGCTTTCAAATCATTTGTATAGCTTTCTTTTTTCCCCCAGTTAATTTTTTTTTATTTTGCAAATTACACTACATATAGTTTACAAGAATATAATGAACATTTTAACCATTTTTAATTTGTTAACATTTCATAATGCATGTCCTAATATCTGTGTATAGAAGTATTTTCATTTTGAGGCAGTATCTTTTTTAAGTTTGCCTAGAAGCTGCTTTATGAAAGTTGGTGCTTCTATGTTGGGTGCATATATGTTTAGAATGGATATTTCTTGTTGAAGGATTGAACCTTTTATTAGTATTTTCATTATGAACTACTCGAAAGCAAGTTGCAGATATTATATCATATTGTCATTAATACTTTAATATGAGGAATGATATTTAGAAACCAAGATCTGAGCTATAGGTGTGCTTATTTCAACTGTGTTGGCTTTGCTTTTAGACTTTCAGTGAACAGAGCTAAGAAAAAAAGGTTGTGTGTGTGTGTGTGTGTGTGTGTGTGTGTGTGTGAGATCAATTAATATTGCTGCTTTAAATTTAATTTTAATGTAAAGTTTAAAATTTGTTATTTATATTTAGGGTTTTTTTTGTCTTTTTAAAAATTTTTATTTCAATGGCTTTAGGGGGTACAAATGACTTTTGGTTACCTGGATGCACTGTAGAGTGGTGAAGAAGTCTGGGCTTTAAGTGTACTCTCTACTGTCTCCTGTGCATATTGTACCTGACACAGTAGGTGATTTGTCATCCCTACTCTCCTCCCACCCTCCCCTTTCTGAGTCTTCAATGTCCATTATGCCGTTTTATATTACATACATGAGAGGGACCCAAGTAAACATAATTTATTTCTTAAAATTCACGCATTTATTCTTGCATGTTTAAAGTTCAGTAACTTTCAAAGTACTCTTTGTCTGATATTGCTTTTTCTACTGCTCATAACAGTTTTTGAACTTGTTGGTTTTGATGCCTTTTAGTACTTCTCTTATTTTATTTTATTTTTTTGTCTTTCTACATTGGCAAAATATTTCCCTTTGAGGACTTTTCCCATCTGGGGAAACAAGAAAAGTCACTTGGGGCAAGTTTGGATGAATAGGGAGGATGGGGAACAGAGGTTATGCCATTTTTCATCAAAAACTTTTGAACACTCAGCATGGTGTGGGGAGGTGCACCTATAAATCCCCCATCATGAAATAGACAAATGCATTGAAAGAATCTTCAAAACAAAATTCACTGAAGCCAAATGCATCCTCTCACAACAACACTAGCTGGTACACTAATGCCGACGAGTTCCTAGAACACTTAACTAGAGGGGGAAACCTGTACTACAAGGGGCCTGCCCTACAGAAGATGGACACATATGTCTTGGAAATGTTTTTCAAGTGATTCTATGTATATTTCCATTAAGAACTATTCTGCTCTCAAGGTAATCTGTGAGATGGAGATGATATGACCCAATTTTAAAGATGAGCAAAGTGAGTCTTAAAAAAGATGAGGTTACTTGTCAAGGATTATTTGATCAGTTAATGATATAGCCACATTTTAAAACCATGCCAGATTGACTCTTTAACTCTATCTGCTCTACAATTCTGTCTCTAACAACCATATTCATGAGCTTAGTATGACTCCATTCAGTGTAGAAGAAACAAATGAAAAAGATAAACACATTTAGGAAATAGAACCCATAAACACCTTAAAATTCTTTTATAACAGAGAATCAGGCTTCCCTTCCAGCTTTTCATAGCATGAAGATAAATTTTTAAATAGAAATAAATAAATAGATATAATCAATTTTCTTGTCAAGAAGGAAGAATATTCTGTTATAGCTGCTAAGGAACCAGATTTCTTCCTTTTGGAAGGAGACATGGGTGACAGAGGAGCCCAAAGTGGATCCATTGTGGAGACATTGGCCTTTCCAATTGTTTTATATTAGGAAGCTAATTTCATCCCTACTAAGCTCTCCAGGTAAAAGGCACAGAGTATTGAGCATTGGTCTTATTTTCTCAGGCTACTTTAATGTAAAGAAATGTTGCTCAAGGGAGAATGCAGGAGGACTGATTTTTCTCCTGAATGATACTATCCTACTAAGTGGACATTCTTTGAAATTTTGATAATTTTGATAGTATTTGAAAGCTATGAATAGAGCTTAATATTTTTAGCATATTTCACACCATACAGTATTTCCAGGAGCAGAGCAAGCCTTATTAAAAATAAAAGGTGTTGAACATTTCAAAAAATGTATTCATTCAACCAACATGTTATTAAGGACTTATTTGTATCAATCATCTTGCTAGATTGAGGACAGACAAGTTACTCTCAAAAAGCTAATTAATAGTCTCTTCACTAAATAGATCAATACTATAGAATAAGATAAAATAAATTTAGTATTACAAATATATACAGAACATTAAGGGAGCCCAGAGAAGCAGCACATAACATACCACAGACACACATAGAAAAGATTCCTGGAGGGCATCATTCCTGAACTGGTTATCAAACTAGACTGCTTAGTAGGGGTTCCTAGAAGGGAAAGGGTCAGAAAACCCCCAGATGGGGCAAGATGAGCAAATGTAGACATTGCACAGTATATTCCAGAGACATGTAGAAAGCCTGATGTTTCTGGGAGAGAAAAGAAGGTAATATATGAGGCTAAAGGCAGGCCGGGAAGCAATTAAATATCAGCTCCTATGCTATGAAAAGAGTTAGGATGTTATCTTTCGGAGTTTAGATGAGAAATTTGTAGCGTTTGGGTTCATAAGCCCATTTAAGAATCTGATTAAAATAACTGAAATTCTAGATTAAGGATAGAGCCTACTGGATGATATGCAGTATTAAGTGTTGCTGCTAATAATTTTGTAGTCATACTTGACATTACTCAAAATGGTGTCAGGAATATGACTGCCATGAACTAGTGCTTGCAAGGGCAGAAATCTTTATATCTAAGATATAAGTTTAATGAACAGAACATACAATCTGAGTTGTATTTATAGCCAATCAGTATAGGATCTTATCATTAAAAACAGGTTGATTTATTTTCCATAGGAAAAGGATAATGTTGTAATTAAGAGTCAGAGCAGTACATGTGCAGCCAAGTTGTCTCTCTGTATAAAATGTCTTCTCTATAAAAATGTACATTTACAAATGCACTTACAATTTTAAGTATTAAGAGTTTATAGAAGACCTGAGTCTATCCTCCACTTAGGAACCGGATGTTTCATACAAATACTTATATACCTTATTATCTTACCAACTAGGATGGAAAGGGTTTAGTTTTATTCATAGGGAAAAGTTTCACATTGAACTATTAATAACAATTATCAAATGTGGGGGAGTTGGTTTCTCATTAATAGTGAAAATAATGATAGTGGCTTATATTAACTCAGTCTTACCAGGTGCCAGGCACTATGCTGAGTGGTGATTGCATGTATTTATTTTGTTTTGTTTTTACCTCATATAACAACCTCACAACAATTCTGTTCAGTAAATATTGTTACTCCAACTTCTCAGATAATAAAATTGAAGCCCCAAACCTTATTTACAGCTAGTAAGACGCAGAGATAGGATGTACCAGGCATTCTTGCTGCACATATACTGCTCTATACTCTTAATTACAATATTATCCTTTTCCTAAGGAAAACAAATCAAACCTGTTTTCAATGATAAGAGCCTAGACTGACTATAAATACAATTCAGATTATATTTTTGTTCATTAAACTTATATCTTATATATAAAGATTTCTGCCCTTGCAAGCACTGTTTCATGGCAGCCATATTCCTGAAACCATTATGAACAGTGTTAAATATGACTACAAAATTATTAGCAGTAACCCTTAATACTGTATATCATCCAGTAGGCTCTATCCTCAATCTAGAATTTCATTTCAAAAACCAAATAGTACATCCTTTTGAAAAATTATCTTATCCTTAAAATATACTTAATTTAAAACAATTTTATGAACCATATTCTAACGTAGTACTTAGCATTAAAATGTTAATGTGCAGCATTAAAATAATAAATTGATGCTCCACATCTCATCCTTTATTCCTTTTATCTACAATGCCTTTTACCTGGAAAATTTCGTTTCTATCCAAAAAAGCTACATGATCATCTCATAAATGCAGAAAAAGCATTTGACAAAATTCTACATCTATTCAGGTTAAAACCTTTCAGAAAATAGTTATAGAAGCAAAAAACAAATCTATTACAACACAGGTTTTTTTGAAGAGGGACTATATTCAGAAAGGAAAGCCTTCAGAACATTTAGAAGGGGAACTAGATGGAGACTGTATTTTCTATTTAATTATAGCATAGATATTTAACACATGAGTGTATAAAGAAGTACCATGGTACCTGTACTCCTATGGCTTGTTAAAGTTGGAAATTTTAAATTACTTAATGTAAATTTAGGTATTGTCTAGAGGCTTCTTGCTCTGAGTAAGAAATTCAAGGTTTTACTGTGGTGTTTACTGACTACAGATATTGAGAAACTCTCTGTCTCAGTTTTCATGAAAATTAAAATGTTTGAGATCATATATATGATGTGGACTTACATCATAAAATTTGCTTTTTCTCTTTATTGTGATGTTATAGTCATTGGTGATCATAGTTTACATCCATGAATATATTCATGGCTCCACGGTGTTAATACTAACATTCTACCAGAACTACTACTTCATTTATTGCCTTAAATACTGTGAAGATCAGCTTGACTCATATCAGCTACTAGGTTATCCTGAGGAATAGCTTGTATAGGAAGACAGGATATATGCCTCATTCATCCTCTTTTGTGTACTATTTTTCAAAATAATGAGTTAGTTTTATAGCCATTGTCAACACTGATCAAGTAGTTACATTTTTTAAATGTCACAAATTTTAACATATTTGAGATTTGTAATCACTTCATTCTAGTTATCTTGATTGCTGCTCAAAGTGCTCTGTCTTTACTAGTGGAAGAATATTCACTTTGGCTCTTGAATTTTTTTTGGCACAAATCTAGTAATCTTTCATAACTTTCTTGCTTTCTATTTCCATATGATATTCCCAGCTCATCTTGTATATATCTCCTGGCTCAGGCTTCAGATTTCTTCAAGGGATCCTTTTAGTAAGAAATAATATTTAGAGACCATAACTGGGCACTTAAGGGACTATGTTTGTTGCTACTAAGTAGATTCAGTAGACAAAGCGAGAGGTTTTTGTTTGTTTGTTTGTTTTCCTTTGAGGATAATTTGAGTTCATACTTTTCATTCACATACAAGACAACAGGGAAACAATATGTTTTGAAAGGCAGAGTGTAAAAATTTTTTGTTTTTTGTTTTTACCTATCACATGTTTATTGTGCACCAGTTTTGTTCCAGATAATACTCAGTACTGAGTCATTATTTGAGCCTCTGACCCAAAGACACACAGTGTACTTGGGGATCACAGTCTCAGTTTTGGTCAGCATTCTTGTTATGAGCTTATTATTATTTTGTTATTTTTTTTATTTAAGCAATATATTTTATTATGGTGTTGCTTATTATTTTGTTATTCTTTTTTTTATTTAATCAATATTTTTTATTATGGGGTACAGTTAAGGGTTAGGTATACAAGTGCGTTTCATTCAGGCACCCTGTTGATAAGAGGTGTTTCCTGTCCCCAGACAGATATTTGCTGCCATTAATCCATCTCCCTCCACCCCCCATATTTCCCACTACTGTCATTTTCTTAAAGTATTACATTGGATTTAAAGTTCCATTATATGAGTGAGAACATGTGATACTCGGATCTTTGTTTCTGTGAGAGGTCACTCAGTATTATAGACTCTAGTTCCATCCAGATTGCTGCAAAATTTATGATTTTGTTCCTTTTTATGGCTGCGTAGTATTCCATTGTGTATATGTACCACATTTTTTAAATCCAGTCCTCTTTTGATGGGCAGCATGGTTGCTTCCAAGTTTTTGCTATTGTGAACAACGCTGCGATAAACATACGTGTGCAGGTATCTTTTTTATAGAGTGATTTGAGTTCTTCAGGATATATTCCCAGTAGGGGGATTGCGGGGTCATATGGGAGGTTGATATTTAGAGCTTTTAGGAATCACCACACTGCTTTCCACAGAGGTTGCACTAGTTTACACTCCCACTAACTGTGTAGAAGTGTTCCCTTTTTGCCACACCCTCTCCAGCAGCTGTTATTTTTTGAGTTGTTGATAATTGCCATTCTGACTGGAGTTAGGTGGTATCTCAGTGTGGTTTTGATTTGCATCTCCCTGATGATTAGTGAGGTTGAACATTTCTTCATGTGTCTGTTGGCTGCTCGGATGTCTTCCTTTGTGAAGTGTCTGTTCAGATCTTTTGCCCATTTTATAATGGGGTTGTTTGTTTTTGTCTTTTCAGTATGTTTGAGTTCCTTGTAGATCCAAGATGTTAAGCCTCTGTCAGACCTGGTGTTGGCAAATACGATGTGCCATGGCCGCCACGGAGACCGCGGCACCAGCAGCGCCGGAGGCTGCTGTGTCTGCACTGCAGTGGCTGTCCAGACTGCTGCAATGCCCCAGCGGTGGCAACAGCCGAGCTCCATGTAAAGAGCAGGCTGCGATGTTGGGGTCCACAGCCCCTGGGGAGAGAGCCAGAGACCCACTGCAGTTCTCCTTTGCAGAAGGTTTCATAGACCAGGTTGCCCCATCGCCATCTGGCCGGAAGTCCTAAAATTTTGATAAAGTCTGCATTATCCATTGCTTCTATTATACATCATGTTTTTGGTATCGTATCTGAGAGGTCTTTATCTACGCCAGAGTTACAAAGATTTCTTCTTATGTTTCTTTTAGAATTCTTATAACTTTAGATTTTGTGTTTTAGATCTGTAATTTTGAGTTAAGTTTTATAACTTGAGGTATGGATTGAAGTTCATTTCTTTGTATATGGATATCTAATTGTTCCAGCACCATTTTTGAAAAGAGTATTCTTTCTGCAGTGTTTTACCTTTGCAGCTTTGCCAAAAATTAGTTATCTATATATGTATGGATCTATTTCCGGCCCAACAAACTCCAGTGATGTTTTAGTTTTGTTTGTAAGCCAGTACTACAGTGATGTGATTACTTCAACTGCCATAAATAGTGTTTTGTATATGTCATTTTGTATTTTTGCCAGTGTGATGCAGTGTTGTGGTTTCTGTAGTTATAACGAGTAGCCATTTGCATATATCGTTTAGTATTTTTGCAAGAGGATTTTTTGGATAGATCTGTAGAAGTGTGATTACTGAGTCAAAGGTACTTTCAAATGTCCTTCCATTAGGATTGTGATAAGAGTACCTATTGCCCTCAGGCTTATCAATCTAATAGGTGAGAAAAAAATAGCCCAGAGTAGTTTTAATTTGCATTTATCTTATATGAGATAAAACATATGTTCATATTGTTGAAAGCCATTCATGTTTCTTTTTCTCTGAACTGTTCACTTTGTATAGAGTTGTTAGCCTTTATTTTTATATACTATATTTTAGAAGTTCTTTATATGTTAGTGATATTATTTTTATCTGTGATGTAAGTTGCATATAATTTTCTCAATTTTACTTCTTTATTTCTTATTTTATTTCAGAAGGGTGTATGCCTACTTTGCATAAGTGATATTGTTTTTACCTTACACTGATTAACTTAATTATATTTTTTTCTTTACTATTAGACTTAAAAAAAAACTTTTAAATTTACAGATTAGACTGAGCAGACAGTGCAGAGTTCTCATATAAACCCCTACCCAAATATAATTTCCCCTATTATGATTAACATCTAACATTACTGTTAAGCATTTATTAAAATTAATGAACCATTATTGATTTTTTATTACTAACTAAATAGTTTATTCATGTACCCTTACATTTTAACATAATGTCCTTTTTTTCTGTTTTAGGATCGCATTGAGGATCCTATGTTATAGTTACTTATTAATTTTCCTTAGGTTTCTCTTACCTGTGACATGTTCTCAGAGTTTCTTGTTTTTGTTGCTCTTGAGAACTGTGAAGAGTACTGGTCAGATATATTGTAGGGTGCTCCTCAACTGGAATTTGAGGTTTTTCTCATTATTAGACCAGAATTATGGGTTTTGGAGAGGAAAATCATGTAATTAAAGTTATATTTTTGTCACATCATATCAATGGTATATACTATCAACATGATTTATGACTATTTTTGTAGACCATGGTCAACTGACTAAAAGTAATGTTTGTCATTTTTTTTTTCATTCTAAAATTATTCTCTCTCCACTTTCTTTCCAAATTGTACACATCCCATACTTAAAAAGTAGAGAGATATATTGCCCCCCATCAGGATGGAGTAGTTAGTTACATTGTTTAGGTTTCTTCTGCATGGGAGATTTATCTCCTTTTCCCCATTTAAAAATATATGCAATCATTTATTTTTGTCAGATTGGACTACCAGATATTTATTTTATACTTTGATTTTTAATCCTGTGTTACTTCATTTGGTTGTTCAAATTGGTCTAGCTTTGGCTTTTGGGAGCCCTTTCACTTGGCTCCTGTGCCACTTTGACCTACACCCATAAGTAAGTGTATGTGGTGTGTGTGTGTGTGTGTGTGTGTGTGTGTGTGTGTGTGTGTGTGTGTGTTTGTGTGCGCGCGCGCTTCTTTGTTTTCTACTACAAAATGTTCCAGGCTCATCTTGTATATTTTCTGCACCAATCTTAGACTCAGTCATATTTTCATACAGTTGTTGTTCCTTTCACTGGAGAACCGTATTAGAAACTAAGATCTTCATGCTAGGTGTGCTTATTACTACTGAAGTATCATTTTTTTTAGGCCCTCTAAACAAAGAAATATAGGTATGTATATTGGCTTGTATATATACACGTATTTATTTCTATGTATAACCATCTATACTTATATTAAGCTAAACATTCTTACTGATGTTTTCAGCTCGAATCCACTATATGGATCTTCTAGGTTGTTTCCTTTTCTTGTCTGTAATTCACTTCAACAGTGAGAAACCTGGCTCCTACCATCTACTATCCTTGTACTGATTTAATTCCAGTATACACATATAGGAGTATAAGAATGGTGAACTCTTACTGCCTTAGGAAACAGTATACTTGCAGGTCCTTTTGCCTTTCGCTTTATAGATACTATTCATTTCTAAAGTTAGGTCAGCACCTTTCTCACCCGCTACTCTGAGGTTGTTTCATATATTTGTAATACAGTTAAATTCTCTTGTCAAAGTGGACATTCTTTCCTGGGATCCCCTGACCTTCTAAATGATTTTTAAAACTTTGCACATAATAAGATTCACTCTTTGTGTTGTAAAGTTCTGTAGGTTTTGGCAAACCTCATATTGTCATGTATTCACACAATATTATGCAGCATAATTTGAAGACCTTAAAAATCCTTTGAGGTTTACCTATTTATTCATTGCTGCCTTTCTTTCCCCAAACACCAGGAACATTGATCTTTTTACTCTCCCTATAGTTTTGCATTTTCCAGAATGTCATACAGTTGAAACCATATAGGATTTAGTCTTTTCAGACTTGTTTTCCTTAGAAATGTACATTTAAGCTTCCTCCATGTCTTTAGTGATTACTTTTTTACTCATTTTTAAGATCTATCTGTGTTGCCATGTATGCAATGTGTTGTATAACTAGTACTTTTGCCCATCTGATGGACACCACATTGCTTCCAAACCTTGTGGCCTAATCCCTTTCAGCTCCACGGCCACAAGTAATGTTACAATAAACAGCTTCATATATATACCCATATGGACCTGTAAGAACATCTCTTTGGGATATATAGCTAGGAATGTAATTGCTAGATCATAGGGGATATGTTTTGACTAGTGCCAGATTGCTCTCTGGAATAGTTTTATCAAGTCAGCTCTGTATGAAGTTTTGTTTGTTTGTTTTTGTTTTTTTAACTGTATTTTAAACATTTTCTCCATTTTTCTCATCAATACTTCACACATTATCCAGATTTCTAGATGTAAGTATATAGGAATAATGTGGTAGCTCCATGTGTTAGTTTGAATTTCTGTAATTACTAATGAACGTGAGCATCTCTTCCTGTACTTGCTAGTTTTTATCCGTATTTATATTATATATGGAATCCTTTCTTAACTGACTTATAAGTATTTCTTGTGTATTCTAATTATGAATACCATGTCAGTTTTAAGCATTACAAAATATCTTTTTCATTCCATCATCTCCATTGTCATCCTTTAACTTTGTTCATGATGCCCTTTGTTGTACAGCTTCATCAGTTTAGTCTCTGGCTTGTTGCATTTGCAAATATGCTGAAAACTGGGAGAGGAATAGGGTGCGCTGCAGTGAGAATCAGGAATTTCGTTTTGCTGTGTTAGGTTAGAGATGCCCACTGAACCTTCAAGCAGGATTCTTAAGGTAGGCAGTTGAATTTGTGAATCTGGAATAAAGATGAGATTTTATTAGTCTGAACCCTTTAAACTATTTTTAAATTGTTTCTTGGAGGTTCTCTCTCTCTCTCTCTCTCTCTCTCTCTCTCTCTCTGTGTGTGTGTGTGTGTGTGTGTGTGTGTGTGTTTATACCTGCAATGTTGTTTAAAGTTACTGACAAAATTTCCATTTAAGAAATTGCAAGGTGAGTAGATTGTCTGAGCCCATGGGTTCGAGACCTGCCTGGGCAACTTGGCGAGACCTCATCTCTA
>NW_007258779.1:114123-157764 GCF_000164805.1 Carlito syrichta
CTGGTAGCGGGCACCTGTAGTTCCAGCTACTTGGAAGGCTGAGGCGGAAGGATCGCCGGAGCCCAGCAGGTCGAGGCTGCAGTGGCTGGGAGTGGCCACTGCACTCCAGTCTGGGTGACAGAGTGAGACTCCAACTCAAAAAAAAAAAAAATTGCAATTGGCCTGACATAGTGTCTCACGTCTGTTATCCCAGCACCTTGGAAAGCTGAGGCAAAAGGATTGCTCGAGCCCAGGAGTTTGACACTAACGGTAACTGACATAGTGAGACCTCATCTCTACAAAAAAATAAAAAAAATTAGCTGAGGATGGTGGCATGTGTCTGTAGTTCCAGATAGCCAGGAGGTCGAGGTGGGAGGATCACATGGGCCCAGGAATTAGAGGGTGTAGTGAGCCGTAATCATGGCACTGCACTCCAGCCTGGGTGATCTTTACTCAAAAACAAAACAAAACACCACCAACAAAAAGAAACTGGAATTGAAGGCATTGAAATGCAATTGAATTGCATCATGTTGTGGTTTTTTTTCCACCACTACATTTATAATGTTTATGATAGTTTATTTAAAATATTAATCTGTATATAGTCATGGTTACTCAAGGGAATGTGCAGTTCTAACCCTATTCATTCTCTTCTGCTCTGGCCCCTTAGCTAGTTTCAAAGGCTCTGTGGATATATTTCACAGAGCATTTTATTGTTCTCTTTGTAAATGATAATATTTATCTATTTTACATTTAGATTCTAAGAAATAATTCAAGGTGACTCTCATATAAACTGAATATGGAAATAGATATTTTTGATGCAAATCTATAATATATTCAGGGGATTAAGTTATCAAATATTGAACATAATAGTTTCAGGACCATCTTACTTAAGAAGGAAATGCCCATGGACCTGTAAATGTGTATCCTCTTTAACATGGAAACAATTTTTACTTCAGGATTATTATTAATAAAAGCAAAACCTTAATTGCTGAATTTTTTCCAACAGAAATAAGATACTTTGATACAATTCTCATCAAGTTTTTATTGTTAGAAGTTTATCCTTGACAAATGGACTTGTAAACTACAGAAAAAGCATTTGAGTAAAATATTCATACTAATATACTTTATCACTCTTACATTTTAAGGCTAAGAAAAATAATTAATTTTAGATTACTCCCAGACTGTGATAATAGGATTTATTTATTGTCTGTTTTCACTCAAATAAAATAGTTATTCTTATCATACACAGTTGTGTATTGACCTGTAATTTCCCTTTTATAAGCCATATCTAATTCATTATCATATATATGTACTTTTGGTTGTTGTAAATAATCCTAAAATCCTATTTAGGGTATAAAATTATTACTACATATTCATAGTTTTGTTTCTTAAAATATATTTGTAGCTTAATTTTTTATTATTTAGGAACAAAGCAAAAGGGGATGTGACCATCCAGAGAAGCTGAAATAAAGAATGTCTTTCTTTTAGGTACAGAGAAAAATAAAATAAAATAAAAAATGCCTTACATTGCTTTGCTGGAGATTCATAAAAATGACTGGCGGTGCTTTCAAGCATCATTCATCAGGCTTACATTTTACAGGGGGGAAAAAAATCTCATTATCCACTCCATATTCATTTAAGTTTTAAGTGCTTAGAAGAGTTGTCATATCCTAGACTGTAGCTCTGAAATGCTAAGTCTTGACACATCTCAATTTTAGCAGCTCGTCTTGGCACTACTAGAACTGTGAGTCCTTATAGGTACAGGAGCTTTATGTTCTGTTTTGCCCTAATTCTTTCAGTCATCACTCCTAACTTTGTAACATTGTTAGCTTTTACACCTTCCTTTATTTTAAAACTGGATTAGTCTAAAAGTTTTCTATTCAGTAAGCAGCACCAGAGGAACTAAGGAGCCTGGTGCATATGCATTAACACATGTAATCACACGGGCAAGGAAGGAACACCTTCTCATTCAAATACTTCTGGAGAACTAGATCTGTGAGGCTATAAAGCTTTATAGTTACCTCAGTGCTGTGCTCTCTCCACATTGCCCTTTGCCACACCACACTGACTTTTTATACAGCAGAAACTATAGACATTTGGGCTGGGGAGAAAAGACAGAATATAAATTTTTTTTATTCATTAGTATCTGAACAGTGCAAGTTAAAATGTGCTACTTATTGTTAAAGGCATATAAAGTCATATATATTATTCTTTTACTTGCACAAGTACAGTATTTATAACATTTGTGTACTAACTTTCCTTATTTGAGGATGTGGTATCTTTTTTCCTTTCAGAATGATTTTTTTCATAAGTTACTTAAAAAATTGAATGAGGTTATTTATTTATTTATTTATTTATTTTTTTGAGTTGGAGTCTCACTGTCACCCATACTGGAGCGGCCACCGCAGCCTCGACCTGCTGGGCTCTGGCGATCCTTCCGCCTCAGCCTTCCAAGTAGCTGGAACTACAGGCGCATGCTACCCGGCTAATTTTTTTTTTTTTTTGGATTTATTGTAGAGATGAGGTCTCGCCTGCCCAGGCCTGTCTCGAACCTGCAGGCTCAGGCAATCCACTCACCTCGGCCTCCCAAAGGCGCAGGATTACAGGCTGAGCCACTGAGCCCGGCGAGGTCATTTATTAATACTCAAAGCTAATATCATCCTTCAGCTCTCAGAAGAAGAACATAGAAACTACTTTAAAGGAGAAAATACTGCCTGCTTTTTAAAACATTCCTTTTATACTTTCTAATGTTAAGTTCTTTCTTAAGGAAAAGAAAGTTGGATAAGACAGTCCCTAATAGAATGAATTCTAATTTAACTCTATTGGATACACATAGCTACCTAGCTCCTGTTACACCAATATCCAGTGTTTATTTGAAAAAACTCAACAGTAATTTGTTTTTAGTACTATTTAAAAAATTCATTCAAGATTTAAAATTACTATAAAATTACATATTTTCAATAACTTCTTGTATCTGCTGTGGTGTTCAACTTAGAGTCAGAAAATAAAGGTTCAAGTTGTGACTGCTACTGGGAAATTATGTTCAGATAGAACAGCACTATGGATTATGACACTTTTGGGGATCCCAGTATGTAAAATAAAGCAATACAATTATGGTGTATTAAGACAAATACCAATTTGATGTTATTGGTTATTTTTTCTCATATATACTAGGCTTTATGACCATTTATTTGGTCTGTGGTTTCACAAGTGCCTTTAGATTTTGGGAAAGTGGCATAACACTCTGTCTGGTTTAGGGATGGGTATTAGGTTGAATCTGGGTAATGTATACAAAGGTAAAATTACATTAATGTCTTTCATGTAAAAGCAATACATGGAAGTTTAACTCATGTTCTGCTTTTTGTTGGTTCTGCTGGCTTATTTGACAAAAATAGAGAATAAAGATGAACAGCAAAACCCTGTTCTCATAACAGGTATAAAAATGCAAAACTATAGAGCTTATTTCACTCTACCTGTGATTGTTATTAGAATTGTGTGCTGCCCAACCTCTCATTGCTACTCTTTTTATTTATTTATTTATTTATTTTTAGTCAGCGTCTCACTCTGTTGTCCTGGCTAAAGAACAGTTGTGTGATCATAGCCTCGAGCTCATGGGCTCAAGCAATCTCCCTGCCTCAGCCCCCGAGTAGCTGGGACTACAAACATGCACCACTATACCTGGCTAATTTGTTTTTTTTGTTTTGTTTTGTTTTTTTGTAGAGATGGAATCTCACTATGTTGCCTAGACTGGTCTCGAATTCCTAGGCTTAAGCAATCTTCAGGCCTTGGCCTCCCAAAGTGGTGAGATTATAGGCATGAACCACTGTGCCTGGCCTTATTGGTACTTCAGTAATTTATATGAAGATAACTCATAGTATCAAGAAAATTTGAGATCCATGTTATCTATTTTTTAAAAATCCCCTAGAGAGGCAGACCACATTAGAAGTCAAATCATAATCCAAAGGCTGATGGTCCTTAGGGAATTAGAAGATGAAACTGATGTTCAATAGAATCAGATTTTATAATAACAATGAGCTCCTTCTTGTGCTAGGATACTCCTGCCAGTGAGATGGCCGTGCTGGCTGATAGGTGTCTTCTCTCCACTCTCTCTTTTGCCCTCTTTTACATGAGGGTTGACTTAGCTAATTTAGCTAAAATACTTGAAGTCAGAGACTCCAAAACGTCCAGTTTTCTATCCAATGTTACATTAATAGAGGCAAGTTGTGGGAGGAGAGGATGACAAATGTCTTTCATAGTTATGTTTATGACCAAGGAATTTAAAGTCATATTCTCCTTTCAGGTTTCTACCACACAAAATCTTAATTCAGTAATGAGCTAACTGACTTTCTATCTGTCTCCTGCACATGGTAAGAACAAGGATTATATAAAGTGGCATAAGAATGACTTTACCTGAACTGCTAAAATCCCCATATTCAGAATATGACTTCACAAAATTTGACAAGAATAATTAATGAGCAATGGATTCTGTATTTAATTATTTCTTTCCCTCAATGAATTTGTTTTTTGGTTCCAGTCTATTTCACTCTATGATAGAACTGCCAAATAAGACATTTTGATTAGAGCAAATCTTATTAGAGATAAGATTCAACCAGTCTATAAATGACTATTTCAGTGTGAGTTTTTAAAAATGTATAAATGAGCAGCTCTATATTTCTCAATAAAGGTAACTTTTGAATATCAAAGTTAAAATTTGACTGTTTTAAGATTCTGCGTTAGATTGTGAAGTTATCTGTTAATTATTTTGCTTGTAAATTATTTTGCTTCTAAAAGAAGGCCATATGGCTAGGCACAGTGACTCGAGCCTGTAATTTCAGCACTTTGGGAGGCCGAGGCAAGAGAATTGCCTAAGCCCAGGGGTTCGAGACCAGCCTGGGCAACTTGGTGAGATCTTGTCTCTACAATAAATAGAAACATTAGCTGGGCATGGTAGCACGAGCCTGTAGTTCCAGCTACTTGGATGACTGAGGTGGAAGAACTGTCTGAGACCAGCAGGTCGAGGCTACAGTGACCGTGAGCGTGCCACTGCACTTCAGCCTGGGTGACAAAGTGAGACTCCAACTCAAAAAAAGAAAAAAAAAAGGAGGACATATACCTTTACCTATATTTCTTACTTGGTGAAAAACTTCAGTCCTTTTCAAAATGTTGAATTATTTAGGATTAGATCATTGATGGCATAATAAGTTAACTCATTCTGGGTAAAATGGACTTTAGTGAGAAACAGTTATGGCATTAGTTGAATAAAAATATTTCTAACCAGATACATCATGATCTGGTTTCAAATTTATGAATAAACAGTCCTTGGAACTTTAAGCAAGACTTTTCACATTATAGAAAAACCTTTGATCTTCTCAGCAGATAGATTTAACAGAATTAGTATAGATTAATTTGTAATTTAGAGTAACAAGTTTGTAAACTTACTAAGAAGTAATGGCTAGTTCTAAACTTGTTGTCTCAATGCTCTTATGCCAACAGGTGCCCATTCTCCCAGAATTCTTTATTGACTCTAACATTGTCTTGCAGTGGCTGTCTTCACTTATATGTTTATTTCTCTATTTCTCAGTTATATTTTGAGCTGCACTAAAGACTGAAGCTAATCATTTTCTGCCTTCAATATTCTTCATCTTTGAATATGTTTCTCATTTTTTCATTTACATGTATTCTAAATTTTAGAATTCGATACCAAATAATTTATACTTATAAAATATGACATCAATTTTGAAAAAAATACTAATTTTTTAAAGTCACAACAAATAATATTGGAGAAAACAAAGATATTAAATATATCAAAGCTTCATGGTAATATCTAACAGGTACCTTGCATGGTCACAAGTCAAATGAAGGTAAAGCTTTTCATATCTTGGTAATTGTGACTCTTATCCTAGCTTTCAACTCTTCTATAAATCTGTTGTTGTAATCTCTGTATTCTCTACCAGCACATTTTTTAAAAGTTTTTCTTTCTGCTGTTCAATTTCCATAGAAGATTATTTTGTATTCACATAACAATTCTGGGTTGTTGAACAGGTCAATGGGAAAGTTTTTATCTACCCAGTTATTTAGGGACTGAGACTGTTTTAGGCTTTACTGTTACCAACATATAGTTTCCAAGGCTGCCCAGGGGTCTTTATTTCAAACAGTCTTTCTTCAGGATGGTAAATTCTGTGTCAGGCCAAATTGCTCCAGTATCCATAAACTTGCCCTTATGTTACCTTAGGTTTCATTCTCTTTGATCCAGCATCTTCAGGAACCAGCCCCTCTCATATACCCATGGCTCCTGTGGTTACAAGTGAATTAGGCCTACAGCTCTGTTGGGATGTAGCTCCTTTCTTCCTTCCTGCAGCAGTGCCAGCTCTTTCAAAGCTGTGTTATGTTGGATCGTCACCTTTTTTATTGAGCTAGTGGCTAGGAAGGGAGGAAAGTGGTAGTTCCAGAAAGGTGACTTATTGCCTTGCAAGGCAGAGGTTCTAAATAGTCTCAAGGATAAAGTACTAACCTTTAGCAGAGAAGAAAGAGCTGTTTCTGAAAGTCAAACGGTTTCAGGTGAATCTAGCATTACAAATTTTGGGGGTTTATCAACTCAGATGTTCCTATTCTGGTTTTTTTTGGGGGGGGGGTTCTACTCTATCCCAAATAGAACCTTGATGTGCAGACTTAGAAAGAGGAGTATGCTGAAAACTCAACTTTTTAGGGAGCTCAGCTACCTATAATTAAATCCTGGTCCTGATCCTCAGCTTTTTGTATTCTCTGGAACATGGGGTCCTTTATAGACTTCCAAGGAAACCTACTAGATTTGGTGATATTAATACCATTTCATTGGGGTTCCTTATCATGTATAAGTATGGCATATGTATAGTACTGTAAATAAACCTTCATTCATAAGGCATGATATGACAACTACTGCCTTTTGACTTAACACAAGTGCATTGTTCTGATATTGAAAACATCCCAGTACTTTTTTATTAACCATAACAAATATCATTACCTGAATTTTGAAAATGAGGGAATTGAGATACAGAGAGATGAATGGTACAAAGCCACACAAGCAATAAGTGGCAGAACAGTATTTGTTTCCAGGTACCAGATACCAGAGTCTATGCTGATTCTCACTACAGTGTGCTGATGCTTTTGATATTGTTTGATGCCAAGCAGTTTTAAGTAGAAGAGTAAATATAGCAATTGAAAGTGAGTATTCTACACAAAAGTTATCTGAAAGGCCCTTAACCTGATCATATTAACTTTTATTGAGGTAAATAGCTAAATGGGACAGGACATTTAATTATTTTCTGTGTACTTAGTAAGTACACAGATAACTCATGGATAGAAAACAGAGCAGCAGTCCAAGGATTTCTGTTTTTCATATTGTATTACTTTCAGACCCTTTATCACATGAATACATCTCAGAAGAAATGTCCAACTAGTACAACTAAGATGCTAAGTGCCAGATATTTAAAAATAATGTTACTAGATGTCAGAATAAAGGGTTCCCATGACCTATTTCTTAGTAGCCCCTGAAACAGAATTACTGACATAGAAAAAAATTGAGGCGATTTTGTTCTGTCCTTTAACAGTTGTCTTTCTTTAATTTTACTTGTTTTTTGTAGTTAGTTGCATATATATATATATCTGCCTATTTTCACTTGCCATTGTGTTATTAGCTTACATCAAAGTATGCCAAAATTATGCACATTTTCTCATTTTAAGTATGGAACAATTACATTATGATGGAATTGATAGTGAAAAATAGTCACTAAATTTATGGTAGAGTTGTATTTGAATTTGGAGAAGAAGAGAGATTATTAAAATGCTAGTGACATTCAAGAGCAGAATCTTTTTAAAAAAATAATACTAAAGACTTTTTTCTAACAGATGACTTTAGAAATTAAACCCTAACCACATCCCTAGTACACTGGTTTTTCTAAGTGCTGGCATTCAGCAATGAAAATGCAGTGCTTTTCTGTCCAGGTATAGAGGAAAAAAGTGCTATCAGTTATTTAGAATCTGATTTATACCTTAAGAGAGTGGCTGCCACTCTCTGTGATTTCAGGGAAGTCGGGTATCAAAGAGCAATTTTCAAAGAATTGAAAGCTGGTGCAGGGTTATGAATAAACTCTGAGAGCTTTGACCTTCCCTGTCAAATGATAAGGCCATAAATATATTGGTAATTCTGCTTTGTTGTGGGTACCTGTTCTTTTCCATCATTGTGGAGTTTCTAGGATACTAAAAATTGCTAACAGAAAATCTAAAGGAAAAATTTTTTTTGTATTAAAAAATTAGAAAAGTTGAAAACACAGGAAGCAGTCTCTTGTGTGTAACGTCTGAACTATGTCTGGCATTATAGTATCCCATTTTGAAAACTTTATAATGTCTAAATTTAAGATAATTGTGTCACATTTTACCATTTGCTTAAATGAAGTCAGTATCAATGACTTTTGGATAGGAAGTGAGATAATTAATTATAAGATTTTTAATGCTTTCCCCCCACTGTGCCAAATTCATTATGAGATATGGCCCATTCTTGCTTTTCTGTTTTTCACATTGTATAACTTTCAGACCCTTTATCACATTAATACATGTCAGAAGAAATGTCCAACTATCATGACTAAGACGCCAAATGTCAGTTACTTAAAAATAATGTTACTAGGTGTCAGAATAAAAGGGTTCCCATGACCTATTTCTTTTTCTTTTTTTTTTTTTTTTGAGTTGGAGTCTCACTCTGTCGCCCAGACTGGAGTGCAGTGGCCGCTCCTGGCCACCATGACCTATTTCTTAGTAGCCCCTGCAACAAAGAATTACTGACATAGAATAAAATTTAGAAGATTCTGTCCTATCCTTTAAAAGTTGTATTTTTAATTTTACTTTTTTTCAAGTTAGTTACATATACATATATCTGCCTGTTTTCACCTGCCATTGTGTAGTACAGTGAATTTGAGTATTCACATATAGTACAGTGAATTCACATACAGTACGGTGAATTTGAGTATTTATAGTGGCGTTATTCTTCATAAAATGTTCTATTTTAATGGTTGTGTTTCTATCTTAATGTTATAACTGTTGGAGAATCTTTTTCTCTAGCATCATTGTTACCTTTCTCAGGTGATAGCTTAGGAAAGACTTAAGATAAGGGCAGAAATCATTCCAGAAAACCCCCAGAGATGGGAAGGCCACAAACTATCTTTTTGTTTGTTTGTTTTATGGACACAAAAAAAGCAGAAAGAGCACAAGGAATGAGAAGGTAAAAAAAAGACAGTGGGGATACAAAGATAAAACAATACGTACAAAGGCATCTGGAAAGGGACGGGAGAGACTGAGAGTATGTTAGTTATTTTTGTTGTGTAACAAATTACCCCGAAACTTGGTGGTTTAAAACAACAATGAACATTTATCATCTTTCAAAGTTCTCTGAGGGTCAGGAATTTGGATTTGACTGGATACTTCAAGCTTAGGGTTTCTTGAAGTCTGGTTGTCCTGGTGTCAGGGATTGGATTCTGTGTGGCTTGCTCACCTGGCTGACAAGTTGGTACTGGCTGGTGCTGGTGAGTTGGGTTCTCCATTCTTCTTAATATGTCCTCTCTAGAGGACTGCTTGGGCATCCTCATGACATAATGATTGGCTTTCCATAGAGCAAGTAATCTTCAAGAGTATGCAAGGAGGCAGCTGTAATTTTTTTATAGTGACCTAGCCTTGAAAGTCACAATACACCAACACTTCTGCAATATCCCATTGATCACACAGGCTAGCTCATCATTGTGGGGAAGACACAGATACAAATACCAGGAGGCAGGGTTTACTGGGTGCTATTTTAGAGATTGACTACCAAGGGGAAATAGTATAGAAAGTGGCACACACACATGAGGACACCCAGCTGTACACACAGGATAGGGTAAAAGACTAGGTAGTTTAGTCAAGTATGAGGTGAAGGGTGATCATGTTCTCCTGCAGTGTACTGGGTTTTTGACAAACATCAAGATGGCCATAGAATCAGATGTTATTTCAGACCCAGCACATCATATCTAGTGATTGTACTCTCATTTGAATAGTATTTTATAGCACAGAAATGGAAAGCTCAGTTGCATTGAGGTATATTTCTCTCAGAAATCTTACCATAATTTTACTCCAAAGGATGAAAAACTATATATAGCCCCCCAACACACACACACATACACATACAACCAGTATCAGTGCTTTTACATTTCTGATCTCAAAAGTGCTTAACTGATGTAGAAGAAATATTAAAGTGAGACTTCTATAACAATTAAGACTGTGATCTACTTAACTTGAAAGATTTGTTTTTTCTACCATTTTTTTTCCAAAACACAATAAATGGCATGTTGTGAAGTACTTCTCAAGTTACTTTCAGAATACAACCTTTTTCCAACATTCTTGACAATAAAAATGAGAGGCAAATTTACTTTCTAAAAATAAAAGTAATTAATTGTTGTGTTACCTTTGTTTTAATCCTTTTGATTGATTAAAATAATAACGCAAATATTTATTGCACAAGGGCACTATTCTAAGTGCCTTACATATCAAATGATTTAATTCCCACAACAACCTTGTTATTCTGCTTTTATAGATAAGGAAAATGAAACTCAGACATGGTGAAAAGGGATTCTAATCCATGAAGTCTTTCTCCAGCACTCACCATGCTCTCAACTGTCACAGTGTACAGGGGATACATTCACTCAGGCTAGCTCACAAGGATTCATTAATAATGACTATGGTTTTCTCAGACTTCATGGACAGAATCTAAAGTATCACCAGACTCTTGAGGGGCTAGAAAAGGGAAATGGAAGACTTTCTGAGTTTTTCTCTTGAGGGGTAGGGGTCAGCCTGGAGGCAGGTAGGGCTGATGAACTTTTTGAAAGGATTATTGCAGCTGCCCGATTGAGAACAGACTCTAGTGGGGCAGGAGGAGATCTTATTAGGTTGATGTGTCTAAGGGTAATGTATAATACCACTATAAGTGCAAGGTGGTAATTGAGGAGATTGTGAGATGTGATAGGAAGGGATAGGAATCTGGATATATTTAGAATATAATGTCAGAAGTATTGCCTTATGGGTTAGATGTGGAGTATGAGAAAAGAAGAAAAGCACTTGGCTTAAGCAGTTGGAAGGATGGTGTAGCCATCAACTGAGAGATGAAAAACTGGATGGTGGTGAGTTGGGGTCTCCATTCCTCTTGGTGGACCTCTTAGAGGGCTGCTTGGACATCCTCATGACATAATGATTGGCTTCCCATAGAGGAAGTAATCTTCAAAAAATGGGGTTTGTTTGAGGTTAAAGGTAGTATATACCACCTAACTCCAACCAGAATGGCCATTATCAATAGCTCAAAAAATAACAAATGCTGGAGAGGATGTGGCGAAAAGGGAGCACTTCTACACTGTTGGTGGGAGTGTGGAAAGCAGTGTGGCAATTCCTAAAAGCTTTAAATATCGACCTCCCATATGACCCTGCAATCCCCCTACGGGGAATATACCCTGAAGAACTCAAATCACTCTATGAAAAAGATACCTGCACATGTTGGGAGCTGGCCACGGAGGCCCACTGAGTGTTAGGGATCCGGAAGGGCCATTAACCCAGAGACCACTAGGATGTGTTCGGGAGCTACTGACCCCATTTCCTCCCCCTTTCTACTCAGCACTAACCAGACTAAGCTCCTGTGAGCTCAAAACATAAAAACTCTGAGACCAGGATGAACACAAGCTAACTTTAGAAGCTCTTTGCTCCCATTCTTTTGCAAACTGCAGTTTTGGCTTTCACACAACTTATAATTCAAACTCGTGTCACATCTAGGAGCCTTAGTATTTGTCACAGGCTTCTGGGTCATGATCTTAGAATTTATTGAAGGTGTAAATTGTAGAATATAGTTTTAGAAGACAGCCATTTTGTTGAAAGAATGCAGCTGGGTTACTTGCAGGTAGCCCACTGTGAACTTTGAACTGGGCCACATTCCAAACATTTGGGATGGACCACTTTCGTTTGTAAAGTAAATACTTAAGCTTCTATAGAATTGTTTAACTTGGCATAAATCAATCAGTTTAGGATGAAAAAATATTTATAGAATATGTCAGTCACAGATTAGGTTATCCTTTGTTATGGGATTTTAAGATTATCATATGAAAAGGGTTTAAAGGCAATCATTGATTAAATTTTCATGGATTAAGGTTTCTGGTGGGTGGGGGAGGCCCCTCCCACATCTGACTTTGTGTATAAAAAACCCGTTGTAATTCCCAATAATACACATTGCTTCTGCACTAGACTGGAGTCCAGTCTCTTTCTCTCTCTCTCTCTCTTTCTCTCTTTCTTCTTCCCCTCAATCGCCAACACCGTCTCCACTTTTGGGGTACCCTGAACCCAGCTGAAGCTGGTCTTCGGCATGCACACATATGTTTATCGCAGCATTGTTCACAATAGCAAGAACCTGGAACCAAACATGCTGTCCATCAAAAGAGGACTGGATTAAAAAAATGTGGTACATATACATGATGGAATACTACGCAGCTATAAAAAAGAACAAAATCATAAATTTTGCAGCAACCTGGATGGAAATAGAGTCTATAATACTGAGTGATCTTTCACAGCAACAAAGGTCTGAGTATCACATGTTTTCACTCATAATTGAACCTTGAACATCTATCATAATACTATAAGAAAAGGATTGACAGTGGTGGGAATCTATGGGAGTGGACAGGGAGGGCAAGGATTAACGGTAGTCAATATCTATCGGGATGGGGGGACACCCTTTATCAACAAGGGTGTCTGAACGATGCATATTTGTATACCTAACCCTTAACTGTACCCCACAATTTTAAAATAAAAATTTTTTTTTTTTTTTTTAAAGGTATTATATGTAAAAAAGCCATTTGAACATGCAAGGCCTGAGTCTGGGAGAGAAGTCTGGGCTAGAGATACAAATTAGGGATTTCACAACATCTGGATGATTGAGACCACCAAGAGCATGGATATAGGCAGATTAGGGAAGAGGATCTTGCTGAGACTAGGGGACCCTAAGACTCTCCAACATTAGGAGTTTGGAGAGAAGAGGAAGAGCCAGCAAAGAAGATTTGGGTTGAATGACAAATCAAGAGAGTGTGGTATTCTGGAAGCAAGGTAAAGATAGTATATCCAGGAGAAGAGAGAATGATAACCCACTGCGAATTCAGCGGATAGGTCAAGTCAGATGAGAACTAATAATTGGCCATTGAATTTAGCAACTTAGAGGTCATTATTTATCCTGATGAAAGCCAGTTTGGAAGGGATTTGGGGGGCAAAAACTTATTTGGAATGAATCTAAGAGATTTGATGAATCTAAGAGAAAATTATAGGAGAGCAATAAGAGACAGCAATTTTAGACAACCTTTTCTAGGAATATAATTGTAGAAAGAAACAAATAAATGGGGTAATTATGTGGTAGCTGGCAGATGAGGTGGGAGATCAAATGTATAAACTGCCAAACATAGTATCCGTCTTTTTGATAAATATTTGTTGTACCCCTACTATGTGGCTAATACTGTATAAAATTTCATACTTATAAAAATCAGTGAAGCTGGGTGCAGTGGTGCCTACCTGTAGTCCCAGCTCCTCAGGATGAGGTAGGAGCACTACTCTACGGCAGGACTTTGAGGCCAGCCTGAGCAATATAGCAAAAAAAAAAAAAAAAATTTCTTGAAAAAAAAATTCCGTGATATTTGGCTCCTCTTTTTGAGCCACTTACCTTCCAGTGAGGGCATTAGACATAAAACAACGTGCTGTGGAACATCGATGGTGTGTAAGTAGCCCAGGCCACAGGTTCAGGGAAAGACTTGGAGAAGAAGGATGGTAGGTTGGAAACCATCTGAACTGAGTTTTGGGACTTGTACCATCTGAATATTAATGCTACCTGTTTCTCATTAATATAAGATATGGGGGAGAAACAAAATTTTCCTGTTTATTCCTGCCTTGGTCAAAAAAAAATTTTAAGCTTTTTGTGTCTTAATTTTTTGATAGTAGCCCAGTTATTGATTTTGCTTTCACAATTCTTTTTGAACTTCTGGAAAACCCAGTATGTGTGTTTTGCAAACCCTCAGTATATTCAGTTATGAGCAAAGAACAGCTAAATGAATGGGACGTGGTAGAATGGAACATGTTGAAGATACATGGATGTGGTCAAAGAAGATGGATACTCATTGACTTATTCATTGATTCATTTACTGTATTAATTATTTAAGGTAAGCTTGAGGCAAGGTCATGCAAAAGGTTAACTTGGAGATTGAATACAGGGAACTAAAAAGAAGAATAGGCAGAAACGCAAAGGAATGAAATGAATGGTTCTGACCAGCTTTTAAAGTTAAAGACCTAGAAAGATATTATAATGAAGTAATAAGAAGTGGACTTTAAAATCACAACACACATGAGTTCAGATATCACATCTACTAGTTACAAATTGAGTGATCTTGAACTAGTTAATTACTGTAGTGAGTCTTCAAACTTTATCTTAGTCGTATTTCCACCGCTCAAGTTTGTTATGAGAAATATAGTGCCCAGCAGAATATTCGGAAATAGCAGATCTATTGTGGTCTGGATGTTTGTTTTCCTCAAATTTATGTTGAAAATCCTAATTCCTAAGGTGGTGATATTTGGAAATGGGACCTTTAGGAGGTGATTTCGGTTATGAGGATGAAGCCCTCATGAATGGGATGGATACCATTATTAAAGAAAGGCACAGTGAGAAGGTGCCATCTGTGCAGCCGAAAGGTGCCCTCACCAGCACTGAATCTGCCAGCACCTTGATCTTGGACTTCACGATGTCCAGAACTGTGAGAAGTAGATTTCTGTTATTTATAAGCCTCTAGTTTATGGTATTTTGTTATAGTTGCCCAAATAAACTAAGATACTCACTTTTCTCCCCTCTTTTTATTTAACTGGAACTTTCTCTTCTTCCAGTTTGTAAAATTTGATAGTCATGCTGGCTTTTGAGATAAATAAATGCAAAGTTGTTGTCTTCCCCCTCACCCCTTTCTTCAGGAGCACTAAAAGTATCCCATGAACATTATTAATATGAGAAAAAAAAAACACCAGACAGCCAATATTCACTTAAACATGCTGAACACCAGCCATGCTGCATTCCCAACTAATACAAATACTTCCTGTAGTTTGTTTCGTTAGCATAATAAACAGGATCATTCCAGTAGTTCTCTCCACTTTCAAACCATCTTACCCTTACCCTCCACTCCCCTGCTGGGCTTAATGACTTGCAGCTTCTCAGATAATAGCAAAGAGAAGTGCACAGGGATTGATGAGCAGCTCATCCGAGAAACAGGAGGGGTCAGGTAGAGGAGAATGTTTATGCTTGGAGTAATTGTGGGGAGCTGATTATCTATTGTAGGAGACTTTATACACAGCTCTTTTATAGAAAGAAAGTTGGAGCAGTTCACAATTCAGGAGGAAAGTTGAAATATATACTGTAGTGCTGGCATTCCAATAAACTTTTTACCAATTATGAGAAAATTTGAGAAATAAGTCCAATGGGTTCAGAATCTGAATTGGATCTTATTTATTTCTGGCATTGAAAAAAGATAACCTTGGGTTACCATAGTACTTGGCTCAATTCATGTTGAGAATTCCAAAAAAATAACTTGAAGAATTTCATTTTGGATATGGTAACCAAATATGAGATCTCAGAAGGAGTTCTTAGCACTTTTCTAAAAAATGATTAACAAAGTGAAGACAATGTGCTTTTATTTAAAAATTTATTTACTAAGAACTAGAACTTCTGTGTGACAAATGGAGAAACACTTCTTCTTAACAAATCTTAATGCTTCATGAAGGTATAGCATAAAAATATTTCACTAAAAAAATTTCTTTTTCTCCCTTTCTGCTAATATTTCATATTAATCTCATGAGGAGTAATCATACTTATTTTTCTTTAAAAATTACTGGAGCAAGGTAACCAGGTTTCTTAAAAAATAAAAGGCAAAAAAGGTGGAAATAAAGCCTGTGTTCAAATGGAACCTGAAGTACATAATAGAGGAGAAGGGTAAGTAAACCAGCATTTATAGTATGAATGCTTGAAACCCTATTCTTGGCACCTTATACATATTGTGTCATTTATTCCTGAAAATGACTCAGTGGCATAGTATTTTAATCCCCATTTTACATAGACACATAAAGCGTATACTCTGTTTATATTTTAAGTGTATTTTATGTTGTATTGACAGGGTATTCATGATTACTGATTGTATGCAGTTTGGTCCCAGTATCCCCTTAAGCAAACATTATCTAGACAAAGAATGGGGGTCTCTCTTTCAAGTCCTTTTAGTTCTGGAGCTTCTCTTATCCACACAATTTTGAATGAAGATATTTGAAAGCATATTGACATCATTTCATCAAATTTTTTTTATTGCTCATTCGCCAATCAGATTTTTTGAGACACAATATGTTCCTTGCAATAGGCTATAAATCCAGTAGGAAAAAAGCATGCTCTTTGCCTTCAAAGAATTTTTATTCTTTTTAGAGATACAATACAAGCCTATTTGAGAGACACATAACAGTAGCAAAATGCCATATTTTGTAGCACAAATAATTAACCAATGTAACCATTAGGAGGAAGTCATTTATGCTATGTGGAATACATAGGGAGTTTTAATTAAACAGTAGGGCTTGTTCTTGGTTTTGCTGTTTCTTAGATTAAGGATGGAGAAATTGTATAGGAATAGGCAGAAGAACACTGACATCCTGATCATGTTCTATGTTAAGTAAAATATCATTTTTCTGAATTTGAAAACTCTAAGATCACTCTTCGACTCAACATATATCTTCCAGTGTGACCTTGTTCTATTTCTCCTGTTAGAAATGCTTGCTTCTGGGATAAGTATTGTCTTTAGAAGTTTAAAATGTGTGTTTTTTGTGAAGGGGCCAAGAGTAGGTTGAGAATACTCACCAGATTATTTTCTGATTGGAATAAAAAAAAGGAATAAAAAGGTAGACTAGGATTATTTTTTTTAAAAGCATAAATACAGAGGTGTTAGAAAGCAAAGGATAGTCATCAATTTCATCAGTTTTATTTGGAAATAGAGTTAGGTGGTTAATAAGGAAATTAGCCTGTAATTAGAGTTATTTGCTATATCTTAAAATAGTAGACATTTTATAAATATTTGTAACTGTTCAGCAAACTAACAACTCGCATTAAGAAGGGTTAGTTAACAACTATCCAGTATTGTCATTAACCATTTATTAGGAGAGTACAGTTACAGCTAGCTGATGTCATAACATAACATAATGTCAGTGTATACTATTGAATAACTCCTAAAACAAAAATCAAATGGAAGAATGTATTATTGAAATGTTCTGGTAGTAGAAATATTAAACCAAAATATCCTAGTTTTAGGTTGTGCACAAAATACTACCAAATCAGTGTTTTCCTAAGTTGATTTCATGAAATGCAGCTTCCATGGGAAATTACTACATGTTATTTGAGGGGCAGAGAGAGGTTCTGTAGTGAGGTAAATTTGAGAAACATTTAGGTAAAAAGGGCTTTTGTTTGTTTTTGCTGCAAGACTACCTAGAACATCTAACATGCTGACTTCCATACATGGTCATACATGGTGACTTCCTAAAGGACAGTCAATAAAGCAATTTTTCCAATCTTTTTGGACCTTGGGAGTAGTGGAAAGCAATTTGGGAAATGTTCTCATGTGATTTGAAGCTCTAAAATCTTTCTGTACATATTAATACATTTTCAAAAGGAAATACCCTAAATTTAATATATACGTATGTTATACTAATTCAGTACAGACTATTTCAAATCCAATACATTTGTATTTTGAATTCTACTTCTGTGGAGATGAATCAAAGAAAATATATAAGTTTTCTGGTTCTGAGGTTTTACAGCTACAGGTTAACTGGGGAGACTGTATCTCTTGTGACTATTTTTCAATTATGTAAGTAGTCACAATATGAAAATATACCAGCACAAAAGTCTGTGTTTGTGTGGAAGAAGTAACCTTTTCTCCTAAATATAACGGAGATCCTTCAGTCTACTTCTTTCACTGTTCTTCCTGCAGGCTATTTAATTTCCGGCAGTTTTTACTGATAAAATTTTAAAGTACCTGGACCAACTAATAAAAGATGAGCTGCTAGACATTGGCCTTGTATTTAATCTGTCTACAGCAATGTTCCATTCATACAGGATCTAACTATGTGCCAGTAATTGTAGCTGCAATTAGCCACACAGTGTAGGTTCAACATTAACAGTAATTTGATGAAGTCTACTTTGTAAACTAGCACTATCATCTGCTCCTTGAATCTTTTACACCAAGTCGAATGTGTTTATGCTGTTTTTTGTTCAGTGCTTTGTGAATGATCTTGTTAATTTGCTATGTATTTTGTGAGAGCCACACTAAGATATCTTCGGACAAAACTTGGCATAGTTATTGGGTTTAAGGATTTAGGCATATAAACAGAATCCAGATGTCTCTATGTTTAGTATTTTTCAAAGGCAAACTCCGGGGTGAGCTTTAATATTTTCTCTCAGTTATATCATTGTCCTTTGCAAAGAGGCAGTATAAACAAAACAAAGGGAGAGTGATTTCTTACCACCACCAAGCTATCTGTGTGTATTTTGCTCTAGCTTGATGTTTCAGGAAAAGTAATACCACAGTGCTGTCTGTGTTTAATATGATCATAAGTATGATTTCTAGCTCACATACCAAGCAATACCTTTGTTAACTTTCACTAAATTACAATTTCATGCCTTTATTAAGGTTATTAGATATTTAAAATAACCACATTTAGAAAGGAAGCTGTGATTGATTTTTGTTCTTTATTATATAGAACTGCCTTTGACTTCAAAGACTTATCTTAGTTGAGAACAGAGGACAGAACAGAAACCTGTGCAGTGATTCATGAGAGTAGATTGAAGTAAATGATTAGTTCATGTGCCTCTAGTCTCCAGTCATGGCATAAATCCTTAGGGAAGTTGTTTAATGTCAGACTGTATGCCTGCCTATGTCAAGTCACATATAGGCTAGCATATATTACAAATTAAGAAATCTGGAGAATGAACAAAAATTCCTTTACACCGTTGTTCATTTTTTACAGATGTCACATAGACTTGAAGATATAGGAGGAAAGCATAATATTGCTCTCCTTTAACCTTGAATAAAAGCTACACTTGCATATGTGTAAACACAAAGCCCATTCACATATGGCTAAACACCTTCTTGGAACAGGAGAAAAACTTATTTGGTTGTAGGCTAAGACCTATCTGTAACTTCTTAAGTTCACAAACTAGTTTATTCTTACCTGGAAAATTTTAAGGTCTGTTGATTTTTAAAATAATGAGGAAGGCAATGAATATATAGCAAGCTTTAAATCAGTGGATTTTATAACAGTCATCCTCTCCCTGGAATAATAAAACGTAACATGTATATGTGCTGTTTCTTTTGCATTATATGATACAAGTTGAAGAATCTTCTCTTAGGGAGTTAATATCACAAGGTGAAATACAATTTCTTTTTTTTCATCATTCTTTACTGAAGTTACCTCGGAATACCAAACATATAAAAGCATTCAGTTTGCCACGATCTAACTGTTAAGCAGGTCACAAACAAAGAGAAGGAAGAATGTTCTCAATTAAGATATAGGAATTAGCAGTAATACATTGAAAATAAGACAGCCCAATAAATGTGAATCCTTCTTTGATAAGTAACGAGGTCACACTCCAACAAGTCTCATTGTCAGAAACACTGTTAGCAGAGACAGAGAACCCTGTACCAGGTGTGCATGCCTGTCCTCCTTCTGAGGCTCTCTAGAGCAGGTTGCCTGTGACCCCTCTGATAACACTGTATTTTCTGATGGAGACCCTAAGAGTACAACCTTAGAAAGGAAACTGGGGCCACACTCATAATCCCAGCACTTTGGGAGGCTGAGGTAGGAGGATTGCTTGAGCCCAGGAGTTCGAGACCACCTAGGCAACATAGCAAGCACACGTCTCTACAAAAAAAATGAAAATTAAAAAATTAGCTGGGCATAGCGGCATGCACTTGTCCTGGCTACTCAGGGGGCTGAAGCGGAAGGACCACTTGAGTCCAGGAGGTTGAGACTGCAGTAGGCCATAATCCTGCCACTGCACTATATCAAAGGCAACAGAGTGAGACCCAGACTCAAAAAAAAAAAAAAAAGGAAACTGTGCCAGGATACACCTACATGAAAAGTCATCACCAATGCCCATTGCTTCTCTGCTGAGGCCAATGTAATGCTAAGGAATTTCTACAGCACCCCCCTCATCAACTCTTTTATAAAAAAGATTTTGACACTTTCAGAATTTGTAAAAGTGTGCTATGCTTGGTTGACATCTAGGTATGATCACTTGTATTATAATTAGTATCTCTATGTTCAGAGAGAATCATTTCTACAGCGGAGAATGGTAGAAAGAAACAAATCTCAAATGTGTGTGGCAAGGTATTCAATGTAAATCACTTTAGGGGAAAATACTATGCAAAAAATAAAGGTAACTCATACATTAAACTAGAAATTTTTTTAGGAAACAAACAAACAAACAAAAAGCAGAATAACCAGAATAGGTTGTAATGGCTACTGAGAAGCAGCTGTGTGTTTCTCCCCCCTCACACTTTGTCTACTATCTTGCTTAGTGTGGTTCATTTGGTACAAGTGATGACCAATATTGATATATTAACTAAAGACTATAATTGCTATTAGGGTTTACTTTGTGTTGTACATTTCATGGGTTTTCACAAATGCATAATGCCACGTATTCATTAGTAGACTGTCACACAGGATATTTTTCCTGTCCTACAAATCCCCTGGATTCCACCCATACGTCTTGCCCAGTAATGTGCCTTGCCCAGTAATGTGAAGGGCTGACACCTCCCTGGCTCATGTGCCCTGGACCTGCAAGTCTCTTCCTCTGCCCTTCATGTTGATGCCTGTTCATCCTCCAGTTCCCAGCTCCAGCTTCCTTCTTCAGGGAACCCCCTGCATGCCCTCTGCACCCACATTCCACACCTGATGAGGACTCTGATCTATATCCTTTCTTATTTCTGTTTTTGCCTTCCATACCCACATCACAGTTTTAATGTGTGTAGTTGTGTGAATAACTGTTTCTGACACTGGCATGGAAATTCATGAATGAGTAGGTTATGGCTAGATGTAGAAAGAGCTATTTGAAATCTAATTCCTTGGTCCAGTTTCCACTGCTTCAGCTTGTTATCCATATCATAATGCATTGCTTTTAACCCACCTTTCTCTGCAGATCCAGCCAGCTGCTCAGTATATATCTTCACATGTTGCCTATCTTCTCTCCTGATGATGGATAGCACATTCAAAATGTGGTTTATGTTTTCTTTAAAAATTCCTTCATATTTCATTATGTTTAGGTCATTTTAATTGAATTTATAACCTTCTGAGTGAATGTTCAAATGAAATATAAAATATATCATAGGAATATGTGTAGGATTTTATAAGTAGTAAGAATCTTAATGAACCAGTGCTAAATTTCAAGGTCTGATATGTAATCTAGAGAATTGTTTTCCTAGTAAAAGCAATCCTTTGATTAAAGATAAAGTGAGGCTACTCCTACACTGAGGCCTTATATGTAGCAGAATACTGTTCTTACTACAACATAGTATGCAAAATGGGATAAAAGTAAAATAATTATAAAAGGAAACCTAGATACTATTCTGGCAACATATCATATTAAATATCTATAAAATGCTATTTTATTAAAATAAAGCATATCCTTTGGGTGTATTTATATAGTTATATTTATATTTATTATGAAAAGACCTTTTAAATTCTGTTATTGAATGCATTCATATATTTTCCCATTAGGACTTGAGGTATCTTTCTGTAAAGACTATATCCCCTCAGAACAATGAATAGAAATACAGGATCATTACTTTGGGGAAGAACAGGGATTATCCATGAAGTCTATTTAAATAGGAGACACTATTACCTTGATTGAGCATTACATTTAACTTTAACCTTTTTGTAAACTGAAAAATTGAAAACGTGGTAAATTATATGAGTTTCCATGAGCAGAACAGAATCAGCATACTACTTCTTCAGGGAGGGTACTATGTTTGTTGGTAGGTACTTATCAGTGAGCATCTCCTGTGGTGGAAGTGTATTTAGGAAACAGGGTAAACACTAGTAGGATTGAGAGTGACTTCTGAAATTTAGAAAAACAATTATCAGATAAGCAGAGATCTTACATAGGAAGCAGTGTTTTATCTACGTACAAACAAGTGATTGAAGAAGACCACATAATTCTGTATCACTTACTATACTTCCTTAGCATTTGGTGTCAGCTTGATCTTTGGAATTGATGGATATAGGTGGGAATCCTTGTTATCTATGTGATCGTGTGTTAATCTCCTCAAGCTTCAGTTTTTTCATATGGAAAACTAATAATTAACAATAAATGACTTTGTAAAATTGTTCATAGGATTAAGTCAGGTGAAAGTTCCTAGGATTATTCAGCACATCATAAAATTTTTGTTAGAATTAAGTATGATAAAGCATGTGAAATTCCTAGCATGATACCTGGCACAAACTGCCTGGTCCTCAATGCAAAAGAATGTCCCTTCTTTTCTCTCCCCTTTCTTAATGATCTTTTCTTCTTTACTTCAGGGAAAGCACAAACTGCATGTAGACACTGGGATGGAGGGCGATTGGTGTGGCCTTATTCCTGTTGGACAGCCTTGCCATCAGGTTACAACTACAGGTCTGAAGTGGAACCTCAGTAAGTAAAACCTTTCTATAAAAGAAGGTTTGCTTTTTTTTTTGTTTCTTTTACTGTGTTTATTTATTTATTTTCTTTCTTTCTTTTTAATGTCTTTTTGCTCTATACTTAGGAGTGAAATTGCTGGGTCATATACTCTATGTTTAACCTATCCAGGAACTACCAGACTGTTTCTTAAAGTGTGTGCAGCATTTTACATTCCCATCAGTAATATAAGAGTGTTCCAGTTTCTCTACATTTTTACCAACATTTGCTATGATCTCTTTTTGCTTATTGCTATCCTAGAGGGTATGAAGGTGGTATCTCATTGTGATTTTGATGTGCATTTCCCTGATGACTAATGATGCAAAGTATCTTTTCTTTTGCTTATGGAACATTTATATATTTTTCTTGGAAAAATATCTCTTCAGGACTTTTGTTCATAGGGTTATTCTTATTACATTAATTTGTAAGAGTCCATTATATATTCTAGTTCTTTATCAGATATGTGATATGCAAATAATTTATCACAGTCCTTGGCTTATATTTTCATTTTCTGAACTTTAATTATCTAAATTAATTAACTTTGATAAAGTCCATTTTTTATTTTATGGATTATACTTTTGGTTTTATATTTAAGAACTCTTTGCCCCACCATCTTTATGATTTTGTGAACTTGAAAAATCTACTTTACTTTTCTAGTGAAGTAGCAAGTTATTTTCACAGTCAAATCTCTGAAATAGCATAAGATTGGGTGCTCTTATTAAATGCTAAAATTTTTTTCAAAAATTATGAACTGTATTAGATCCCAGTAATACTAAAAGAGTCTTATTTGAAAAAAACAAAAGTGACATAAATGTTCATGACATAAATGTTGATTCCAAAAGAAACCATAAAGCATTATAAAATGAATGAACTCTAGTCTTTCTAAGAAGAGCAGTAATTTAATCAAAGAGCTCTGACTGAATGTCAAAGGGATCCCCTGATTAACCAATACCTCTAAGGTTGAAATGGTAAATATAGAACATTGTGATTCTTTCCTAACATGTAAAACTCCTAGATTCCTATGAGGAAATACATCTTTTTCCAAGAAATAAGTATTTTGAAATAAAAAGATTTTTTAAACAACCTTTTTATGAGCCACTGTAGAAACAATCAGGCATAATGAGATATTTGAAACAAATGTCTAGAGAGCTCATCAGAATTTGAAAGGATGGTGAGAACAGATCTCCTCCAGTGTACAGAAATATGTGACAGGCTTTGAAGCTGTTTAGCTGAAACTGACATGCACTCCCATTAGAAGTTTTTTTGAAAACATTCCAGCCCAAAATAACTGCTTTAATTTTTAGAGTTCTCATTATTTCCAAGGACACTCAATCTAGCCAGTGGTGAACTTCCTCCTGGATCTACTACTAGTGACCACACTTTTCGGGGCTGGCACCAAGACACAAGGAGCACTGAGTAGCATGAAGAGGAGGATTGGTCATGTCAGATATCCATCCAGATATCCAGCTTCCTTTACTTTACAGTAATAAGAGTCATATTTAGATAGGAATAGTCAGGGCTGTTAAGAATGTCCTTTGATCCCCTATTTCCCACAGTAATATTTGCATCTTAATTCTATATAATAAGGATTTCTCTGGGAATGGGACCTTTGACATGGTAAGGGCAGGCTCTTAACCTTCCTGAGATAACCTTTTCATCCTACCTAAGTTCAGTATACAAATATTTATTTAGATAGTTACAGATAGCTTTAACTTTTAAAATAATTATTTTTTCTACAAGTCCATAAAAACAAATAAAAATCAACTTCATGGTATATGCAAAGCAATAAAGTTGAAACAAAGCATTTATTCATGAAAAAAGTATTAAATCATGGAGTCTTCTAACTGATGGGTAATATTGCCTTATTAAAAATAAAAATAAATTTGAATGACGTCTGTTGACTTGAAAAATGAGTAGATTTCATTCATAGAGAGGGTCCCTTCTTTACTCAGTATCATTATCTGCAAAAACAGATCCCTGAGGTAAGTGTTACTTGTCAGTCGTGGCTACAAAGTCACAGAACAAAGCTGGGATTGGAGAAGGAGAAAGGATATGCAGTAATTTTGTCAAGGGATACTCACTTCTTGGGTCAAGGAGAGTCCTTGAGTCCTTAAGTAAAATTGTCAGACTCGTCCTTAGGTGGCCTTGTGGCTTGACCTTTTGTAGTCTACATCTACTCTTAAGATTCCAGAAGTTTGAAAAGTTATCTGATTTGTCTATTATCAATTTGCAATATGTCACATCACGTTCTGACTTTTAAAAGAAGGGTGAATGATACCTATGTACTCATCATACAGGAGTTAAACTTTTCAAATATTCTTGAAGATCCCTGTATTTATAGCAATATGCTATGAACATTATTTGACTTATGCCTTGTATACTAGTTCTCTAGGAAATATAGACTTGGGAGTAAAATACTTGCATCATAGATAAGCACATCTTCACCTTTACAAGATATTCCATATTGCTCTGCATGGTGATTGTACCGGTGTGCACTCAGCCCAAAAGTACATAAAATTTCTTCTGCTCCACATCCTCACCAATTCTTGGTATTGTCACACTTTTACTTAATCCCTTTTAGTAGTTTGATGAGTGTAAATGATATTTCTCTGTGTTCTATGCTGCTGAGAGTGAGCATCTTTTAGTAGTTATTACCCATGTTGGTTTCTTCTGTGGATTGCTACTTTCTTTTGCCTATTTTTTCACTGGGCTATTAATTCTTCAAAGTTCTTGAGAGTCTTTTCCCTGACTATACTTTGCTTTTGCAGTGTGTCTATGGTGTTTTTATATGAACAGTGAGTTAAATGCAGTCAAAATTCATTAAATTTATAATTTTATGACTTAAATAATCTTTTTCTTTCCTATAGTCATAAAGATATTCTCATTTCAGTTTAAGTATCATTTTTATGTCTTTTATCTGAAATCGATTTTTGTGTTTAAGATAGGGATCCATTTTTTAAATTGATAACTATTTGCCCTAACATGATTTATTAACCTTTCTCCAGTGATTTGCAGTATACTACAAGTGTTCATATGCATGGGTATATTTCATGGATCTCTCTTCTGTTCTGGCTTACATTCTTCATCCTGTACTAAAGCCATACTGCCTTAATTACAATAGCTTTATAATAAATGTTGAAATGTGGTAAGTTAAGTCTTCCAATCTTGTTCTTCAAAATTGTCATGGCTATTTCTGACTTTTTTGCTCTTCTTAAATTTTAGAATTAACCTGACAAATGTCTCACACAGAAATCCATCATACTTTTTATTGGAATTACCTTTTATTTATAGATTTGAGGAGAACAGAAATATTGGGGATGAATTGTCTACATGTAATGAAGTTTTCCCATTTATAAACTTAATTTATTTCTGTTTGCTTAGAACTTTTACATTCCTTTCAATAATTTTATAATTGTCTCCATAAACATCTTGTGCATCTTTTATAAAATTTATTTCGTATTTTGTGTTCCTACTATATATTACACCTTTTTAAAATTATATCTTCTAGCCAGATGCAGTGGTTCATGCCTGTAATCCCAGCACTTTGGGAAGTGGAGGCAAGAGGATTGCCTGAGCCCAGGGGTTCGAGACCAGCCTGCGCAACTTGGCAAGACCTTGTCTCTACAATAAATAGAAAAGTTAGCTGGGTGTGGTAGTGCACCCTATCATTCCAGCTACTTGGAAGACTGAGGTGGAAGGATCATCTGAGCCCATCAATTCCCCCCCCGCCTCGAGTTCATTGATGGTATTTAGACATGTAATTGATACTGGCATATTATATTAAGATATTGCTGAAAACTTATTATTTCTAAAAATGTGGCTATAAATTCATTTGGTTTTCTAGAGACTATATTTCTGTTAGTAATCCAAGTTTTCTTCTTTCTGCAGTCTGTAACAAATAGGCTTGTTTTCAGTTATGAATGACAGAAACAGTAGCTTTAAAAAAGCCTTTTTTAGCCGGGCTCGGTGGCTCAGCCTGTAATCCCGCACCTTTGGGAGGCTGAGGTGAGTGGACTGCCTGAGCCCGCAGGTTTGAGACCCGCCTGGGCAGGCGAGACCTCATCTCTACAATAAATCCAAAAATTAGCCGGGCATGGTAGCGCGCGCCTGTAATTCTGGCTACTTGGAAGGCTGAGGAGGAAGGATCGCTGGAGCCCAGCAGGTTGAGGCTGCGGTGGCTGGGAACGGCCACTGCACTCCAGTCTGAGCGACAGAGTGAGACTCCAACTCAAAAAAAAAAAAAGCCTTTTTTGTTTGTTAGTTTCCTTATGTGATAAAATTCAGAGGTAAAGAGCTATAGGCAAGGTTTCTCGGATTTCCTCCACCTTTGCCTTACAATCTTAAGTTGTCTGTTGCAACTGTAGCCATCCTGTTCCCCCTTGAGATTCAGAATGGAGGAAAGTAGGAAGGGGCAGGGCCAAAGGAATATAAGGTACCAGAGGTTCCCAGTGTTCCCTGAAATCCTTCCTGCATCTCTTCTTTTGCCTCAGTGGCTAGAACTGTATCAAATAGTCACCCTAGCTGCAAAATGGAACATGTAATTTTTTATCTGTATATGTTTTCACCCCAAATAAAATCAATGTTCTGTCGATAAGAATAAAATGACTAATCACAGAATGCCTTTGCTTCACCCACTATCTCGAATAGTTTTGCTATGTATATTATAAACATTTATTTTTAACATTGTTTCAGGCATAGTCTTAAGGATTTTCATTTTTTTCTGTTGAAAAATCCCACAGTCATGTGTTGATAATGCCTTTAGCACTGTTTTTGTTTTTCTTTTATAATCTATAATTTTACTACAATACTCTTAAGTGTGCCCTTTCTTTTATTCTAGTTGCTTTCCATTCGATCTGCTAAGTGTAGTTTATCTGAAACTTAGAATTTTTCTGAAAATTCTTAGTCATGTCTAATATTTCCTCCCCTCCATGTTAGTACACATATTCTAACTCTTCATACATTTTCTTTGTTTTTTCTTTGTGCATTCTTTTTGGTCTTGCTTTTTTGCTACCTTTGTCTTTGTTTCTTATCTGTCATTTAATGATTTTGAACATTGATTTTTGTTCTTTACTGTTTTTTAAACTAAAAATTTTAAAAGATATCATCTTGTTCATTTTCAGTATTTTAATTCCATACTTAATTTTAAAAAATATTTAAGCAGATTTTTTAAAATATCAGAAATGGGGGCTGGGCGCTGTGGCTCAGCCTATAATTCCAGCACTTTGGGAGGTTGAGGCGAGAGGACTGCCTGAGCCTGGGGTTCGAGACCAGCCTGGGCAAGTTAGTGAGACCTCGTCTCTACAATAAAATCATAAAAATTAGCTGGGTGTGGTGGTGTGCATCTGTAGTTCCAGCTACTTGGAAGACTGAGTCAGAAGGATCGCCTAAGCCCAGCAGGTCGAGGCTGCGGTGGCCATGAGTGTGCCACTGCACTCCAGCCTGGGCTACAGAATGAGACTGCAACTCAAAAAAAAAGAAAAGAAAAGAAAAGAAAAGAAATTGGGATGACTTATGTAACCTATTGAGGTGTAAAAAAATTGTGCCATAATTTAATTGGTAGGATTTTTTCTTTCTTAGAAATTTTTTAAATGATATATGTTATACTAAATGATACATTTGGTGGAATACAATTTGGTGTTTCTCTGATTATTCTGTTTGTCTTTTTAATTTTTTTAATTTTTTATTTTTTGAGTTAGAGTCTTACTCTGTTGCCCAGGCTGAACATAGTGGCACAATCATGGCTCATTGCAATCTCAAACTCCTGGACTCAGGTGATCCTTCTGCCTCAGCCTTCCATGTAGCTGAAAATACAGGCACATGATACCATGCACTGCTAATTGTCTGGTTTATTGTACAGACGAGGTCTTGCCAAGTTGTCTGAACTGGTCTGGAATCCCTAGGCTCAGGCAGTCCTCTTGCCTTAGCCTCCTAAAGTGCTAGGATTACAGGCATGAGCCACTATGCCGAGCTCTTTATTTATTTTTCCATCTAATTCTGCTGTTTTTCAATATTTCTTTTATTCTCATTCATGATAGCATCTTTTCTTCTGTGTTTTATATATTTGGTTGTCTTTTCATATAGTTTATTTTCTGTAAAAATCCTTAGAAGTTTAGGGTAGAGCTTGTCTTTTTAGATCAGATTTTAAATTGCTTCTGCTCATGCCTAGAAATATAACCAATCTTAGGACATTTTACTCTCTAGGTGTAAGGTTTTCCTGAAGACATTTCCAGTATAAATTCAAGTCATGGAATTGAGGTGTCTTATTTTTTGCCTCTATCAAAGCCCAATTCATTATAGAGATGTTACCTTACTTTGAAACATTTTTAGCAGACCAGTTATTTCTTAGTTGCTATGGTTTGAATGTTTGTGTCCCTGAAGATTTGTATGTTAAAACCTAATCCCCAGTGTGATAATGTTAGGAGGTAGAGATTGGGAAGCGATTAGGTCATGGGCCCTCTTGAATGAGATTAGTGCTATTATAAAAGAGGCCTGAGAGAGACCCCTTGTCACTTCTACCACATGAAGACTTAGTGTGAAAGTGCCATCTATGAACCAGGGAATGACCCCTCACCACACACTGAATCTGCAAGTGCACTGTTCTGTTCATTTTCAATATCCAGTACTGTAAGAAACACATTTTTTGTTGTTAGTTAGCTACCAAGTTAATGGTATTTTACTATAACAGCCCTAACAGACTAAGATACAAGTCTACCCTTCTATGAAAGTTGTAGCCCTGAATTTATACAGAAACGCAGTCTCGGCTCTCAATTAGAGGCCCAGCACTTTGATTCCTGATTCACATTTAGGCATCTTCGTTACAGAAACAAATCCCCATTGTTTATGCAGCTGCTGTTTTCCAGATTTTTCTTCATTTTTTTGAGTACTGAAATGGTATTTTTTTGTGCAAGCTTACTATGATAGTGAGAGGACATTTGTGATGTTTTATGCATCAGGTCTAGGAGTTTGGTATCAGGAGAATTTCAGGATATGTAGGCTACCATATTGCCCAAATGAAAATCTTTCACATCTTCCAAGTTATGGTTTTCTGAGTAGGAAAAGTGTCACAACAAGGGACCCATGGAGGGAGGAAAGCTAACAGCAAAGACTCTGGCAAGATTTTTCAGAAGTTACAGTTATAAGCTGAATAGACTCTACTCAAACACTGACTCATGGAAACACAAGTAGAAACTGTTATTGTAAGTATCCCAACATTTATGTGTTCAACTTTGGGAAATCTGAGTATCAGATTTAGCTTTGTTTTTGAAGTTTCAAATAAAGCTGCTGTTAATCCTACTTATTAACCCTAGAACCCTGCACCCTTGTCTTTTTCAGCACTCAGTACACTGGCCTTTGTCTCCTCATTCACGGCTTCATCCTCCCCACCCTCTTCTAACCCTATTCAGTCATGTCCCATGCTCTAGATATTTCTAGAACAAAGATTCTCTTTACAAATTTACAAAAACTACCCCAGTCTTTCAAAATCTCCTCTGTGCTAGGAGTTCGCTACTTATACTGATTTATATATTTGTGTTAATTGCTACTAGATAACCCTGGTGAATTGATCGAGGGTCTGTTCAGGTTGATATTCTAAGTGATGTCTATGCAATTGACATTTTTCTTTTCATGCTGAACCTCAGACATAATCTTTAATGTATAGGCTTAATCTATCATAAGTGACAGTATATTATATTCTGTGTATAGGTTACAGAAGTTTTTGACTTTTCACAAAGAATGAGAATAATAGAATTGTATTATTGTGTGTGGTATTTTAAATATATTTTTTAACTTTTTAAAATCTTATAATAGGTCACTGTGACAGATTGAATTGCCTCTGTTTTTCAGATAAGGAAATAGTAATAGTAGTTCAAAGCTCTAATTAGTGATTGACCCAAATTTACATAATTATGAATTAATGCACTCAAAATTTGAAATCAGGTCTTCAGTATGATCTATTCTTGTTTCCAAATAGTAAATGAAAGACTTTCCTTATAAAATAAATTGATGTTTAAAAAAGTTCGGTATAATGCATTTGGAATAAAGAGAAAACAGGATGATAATGGTAGATGAGAGCCAAGGCAATAGGAAGGGGTAGATAATGGTACAAAATGGAAAGTAATTGCAAGAAAAACATAATTTCCATGCGCAGATCATTTGAGTTTTCTACACTTTGACCTAAGAATAATATTCAGCGGAGTTGCCTTCCATTTTCCCAGGCCTCTTATATATAGCACTCATATTGAGATTAAAATTATGTATTCATTGTTCCTTCCTTGTGGTTTTTCAAAGAAATACAGAAATAAATGACAGGAAATAATTTCTTAGTGTTGACTAAGAGTTTTGCGAAAGAGTTTTGGCAGAAAAAAAATAAGAGAATACAATTTGAAAAGATTTTTAACTGTGGGAAAAAAACTGTAATAAGCATATATAGGTACCATGGTTTCCTGCAGAAGTTCTCTATGAAAATTTTTAAGTGCTAACCTAACAAGGGAACAGTTCATGCATCTATAAAACTTGCGCTTGCTAATATTGCATTTTCTGTGAGAAATGCTCTTAATTCTCCCCCCATTGTAACTCATAAAGTGAATGTAGTCAATTGTTGTCGTGCAGCAATAGCTATTCCATTTAGTTTATAACCTCTTGTGAGCTAATGCCACTAAGTGTGAGATGTTTCATATTTTTAGATGTCTTTGTTACTATTTTAATTATTGATTTTCCAGTTCAGTGCTTAAAAAAGGCACTCTGAAACTGTGACATCAGCATTTCCTGTGTGATTCAAGGACAATGTCTTTTATATCTTACTTGTATAATCAGTGATTCATCCTGAATTGAATTAAATATGTTGCTAAATTTTTTACACAAAATAGATGCTTTCAAGATCAACACTGATAATAAGAATTTTTTTTTAACCACTGTCTTCCCCAAGGAAGATGTCAGCTGAGGTTTTTCACCCCTAAAACCATTGTCTTAAGTTAAAAAGTTGGAGAATGATTGCATTTTATCACATCTAAGATGTCATTAATTGTAAGATACATTATTATTTGATGTACACTAAGAAGAAAACATACTAATTATAATTGCATAGAAAAATATACACCTTGAAACTGATGAAATTTGCTAGGTCAAATAGAATAGAAACTTAATTATCAAATCATATGTATAGACATACCACTCTTTAACATGTCCTAAAAACTTACAAAGATCTTCAAAGTGAACAGAAAGATTCCAGAATGTCTTCAGTGGATTATTAGGCCTGGTCTAATGACTATTCCAGGGCCATCTGATTCTACAATATATTTAACCTTTTGTTTTTTATTATTTTGCAATTCTGTTTAGTTAGGAGCTAACTGATAAAGGGGGATAATAATACGAGTGTTTCCTGCTTATCTAAGTCAAATCTATGAAAATACAGTGGATTATAACCTTATACACCTGACCAGTTTCTTATTCATTAGTAAATTCTGTAAGCATTCCTCACTGTCTATAGATGTCTGTCTTTTATAGGAATAGATAGTCTCCCTGAACCAGTTTTTTACTTGTGAATTTTCTTATTAATTAGTGACCTAGGTAAAATATTTGGCATGCTCATTTTATAAGTCATAATTTTACCTTTTGAAATTTATTCTTTAACAGACCAAATTATAGTCACCTATTATATTTTAAGGATCACAAGCTGTCGTGGTCTTAAAGAAAAAGCATATTGTGTATATTGCAATATACCATCAGGTATGTGAGATAGGTCAGATAGCCCTGGGAACAAAGGTCTGATGATGTCACTTCCATAACTGTACACTGGGAAAAGGCTTCACAAAGAACTATGCTGTGCTTTCTGGGTCTAAAAAGAATCATGACCATAACTTTGAGTCAAGTTAAGCAAAGGTATCAGACGAATAGGAGGCAAGAGTTGATCCTAGTACTAGAAAACCAAGCTAGATAGAAATGACATTTGATTTTTTTTTAACTGTTTACTGAGATAGTTCACATACCAAACAATCCACCCATTTAATGTGTAGAATTCATTGCTGTTCGGTATATTAACAGGTACGTTCAAATATCATGAGTCAATTTAGAACATGTCATTGCTTCATAAAGAAATCACGTACTTTTCAGCTATCACCCTCCCATATCCCTATCCTGTTCCCTTCTTGTCGCCTTCTCCAGCCCTAAGCAACTATTTCTTTTTTTTTTTTAAGCAGGATTTATTGAGAGGACAGAAAAGCTCCCACAGTGGGAGGGGACCCGAGGGATTTGCCCAACAACTATTTCTACACTTGCTATCTCTATATAGGGTGTTCTTGTTCTAGGCTTTCATATGAATGGAGTCATGTAATACATGGATTCTTGTGACTGACTTCTTTTACTTAGCATTGTTTTTAAGGTTCATTGATGTTGTAGAAATTTATCAATAATTCATTCCTTTTCTAAGACTGAATAATATTCTACTGTATAGTAATACCACATTTTATCTATTTTCAAATAATGGACATTTGGATTATTTCTACCTTTTTCCTATCATAAGTAATGCTGCTGTAGACATTCATATACAAGTCTCTGTGTAGGCATTTTCATTTTCATTTCTTTTGGTTATATACCTAGGGGCAGAGGTGCTGGGTCATATAGTAACTTGATATTTAATTGTTGAAGAACTACCAGATTGTTTTCCAAAGGAACTGCACCATTTTATATTCCTAACAGTAGTGTATGAAGGTTTTAAGTTTTCCACATCCTTATCAATCCTTATTTTTTATTTTTTGTGTTTGAAATAGTATCTCATTATGGTTTTAATTTACTTTCCCCTGATGACTAATAATGTGGAGCATCTTTTCAGGCACTTATCAGCCATTTGTATGCCTTCCATCAAGATCCTGTGGCCACTTTTTAATTGGAATTTTTGTCTTTTTATTATTGAGTTATAGTGTTCTTTATATAGTTTAGATACAAGTCTCTTATCAGATATATCATTTGCAGATATTTTCTCCAATTTTGTGGACTCTCTTAATGGCATTCTTTAAAGCAAAAAGTTATTAATTTTTATGAAGTCTATTTATTTTTTCTTTTGTTACTTGAATCCATCCAGGTTGCTGCAAAGTTCATAGTTTTGTCCTTCTTTATGACTGTGTAATATTCCATTGTGTATATGTACCACATTTTTTTTTATCCAGTCCTCTTTCGATGGGCAGCATGATTGGTTCCATGCTTCAATAAACATGCATGTGCAGGGATCTTTTTGAGTGGTTTGAGTTCCTCCAGGTATATTCCCAATAGGAGAATTGAGGGGTCATATGGGAGGTTGATTTTTAGATCTTTAAGAATTGCCACACTGTTTTCCACAGCGGCTGTACTAGTTTACACTCCCACCAACAGTGTAAAAGTGTTCCCTTTTCACCAGGGACGCTTTTCATTTATATAGATCTTCTTTGCTTCCATTTTTAAGTTTTTTACTTTTGTTAATTTTTAGTATTGTATTTTCTTTGATGCTGCAGTGAATGGAATTGGATTCCCTACTGAATTTTTGGATTGTTAATTGCAAGTATGTAAAAATAGAATTTATTTTTGTATCAATTCATCTTTTTTTTTTTTTTAAGTCAGAGTCTTACTCTGTCACCCAGGCTGGAGTACAGTGGTGTGCTCACAGCCACTGCAGCCTCCACCTGCTGGGCTCAGTTGATCCTTCGGTCTCAACTTTCCAAGTAACTGGAACCACAGGCATGAGCCACCATACCCAGCTAAATTTTTTTTTAATTACTGTAGAGATGAGGTCTCACCATGTTGCTCAGGATGGTCTGGAACTGCTGAACTCAGGCAATCCTTTTGCCTCTGTTTACCAGAGTGCTGGGATTATAGGCGTGAGCCACCATGTCCTGCTTCAGTTGATCTTTTATTCCTCTACCTTGCAGAACTTACTTATTAGTACTATTGTTTTATACACACACACACACACACACACACACAAAATTATGTCTTCTGCAGATAGAGGTAGGTTTACGTCTTCTTTTCAAATCTGGATGTCTCATTTCTTTTCTCTGTCTAAATTGCCCTAGCTAGACCCTCTAGTACAATATTAACTAGAAGAGATGAGAGTATATACTTTGTCATGTTCCTGGTCTTAGAAGGAAAACATCCAGTCTTCCCCTCTAAAGTCTGACATTAGCTCTGGGTTTTTCATAGATGTCCTTTATCAGATTAAGTAAGTTCACTTCTATTCCTAGTTTGTTGAGTGTTTTTATCATGAAAGGGTGTTTATTTTGTCAACTGCTTTTCTGTATTAAGATGATCATGTGATTTTAAAAACGCTATTGATATAGTGTATTACTTTCAGATTTTCAGATGTTAAACTAAACTTGCATCCCTGGGATAAAATACCACTTGACTGTAATATAAGAAATATAATTATTTTTGATATATTGATAGATTTGGTTTCCTAGTATTTTGTTGAGGATTTTTGCATCCATATTCCTAACAATATTTTTTGTAACATTCTCTTTTTAAGATGTCTTTGCCTGGCTTTAATATCTGGATAATATTGAGATCTACTCTTAAATCCCCAGTATTCAAGAGGGAAACTCTGAGAAAGTCAGTCAAGGCAGCAAGAATAAAAGTGTATTTACTGGCATCTAGCAGGCAAGATTAGGAGGCTAACATAAAGGGAATTCTGGTTGCAGTGCAGAAAATTCTGTTTGGCAATAGATTTATATAAAGTTAAATAAACTTAAAATGAGTGGTGCTTGATATTGATAGGTAGATCAAAAATATAATAATGTTTGTTAAAATTTTCATGAAATAAGCTTTCAGATGTATCAGTTTTGTATTGCTGTTATAACAAATTACCACAAACTTAGTGGCCTAAAACCATACAAGTTCATTATTTTATGGTCTGGAGATCAAAGTCAAAAATAGTTCTCATGAGGCTAAAATCCAAGTGTTGACAGAACTTCATTCTTCCTGGAGGCTGCAGGAGAGAATCCTGTTTCTTAACATTTCCAACTTCTTGTTATTGTTGTTGTTGTTGGAGTTCTCACCCTATCGCCCAGGCTGGAATCCAGTGGCACACTCACGGCCACCGCATCCTCAACCTGCTGGGCTTAGGTGATCCTTAACTACAGGCATGCGCCATCATGCCCAGTTAATTTTTTTATCTATTGTAGGGATAAGGTCTCACCAAGTTGCCCAGGCTGGTCTAAAACCCATGGGCTCAGGCAGTCCTCTCACTTTGGCCTCCCAAAGTGCTGGGCTTATAGGTGTGAGCCATCGTGCCTGGCCAACATTTCCAACTTCTAAAGGCTGTCCACATTTTTTGGCTCCTGACCCCTCCCTTCTTCCATCTTGAAGGCTGGCAGCACAGCATTATCACATCTCTCTCTTTGTGTTACCTCTGCTTTTATTGTCACATTTTTAAAATCTGACTCTTGATTCTTCTGCCTCTGTCTATGACAGGGTTTGTGATTATCCTAGAACTGTCTGTATAGTTCAAGATAATTCATCTCAAGACATTTAACTTAATCACATCTGTAAAGTCCCCTTACCATATAAGTAACATATTAAGAGGTTACAGGGATTACAATGAGGACATTTTTAGTGAGCCATTATTCATCCTGTCATATCAAGTAGTAACTTAGTAATTTTCTAAAATAATACCGCTTGAATGCTATTATTATCCCATTGAAACTTCACTTTGAAAATTGATATATGAAGATTGTTTATATTCTTTTTGAGAAATTATATGTCAGTGTTGTCATTCATCTTGGCCTCAGGTAACTTGTGGTAAAGAATCAAGAAAAAAATAATATTAAAAATAAATTGTGCAGTCGTGATTTATTTGGTGTCCACAACAGACAGTGAGGGTTAGATTTGTATTAATCTGGTTACTGTTCTCCAACCATGGTGGTAGTCTTAGCCAAATGTGTATTTTGATGCTTGGGAACCATGAAGGAAGTCAGAAGGTTTACTTAGGCCAAGTTAACTCTCCACTCAGCTGCAGGTTGTATCCAGTCTCTTCTTAGACATTTTATTTTCTATCCTTTTTATATTTCCTCTCCTTTTTAGCCTTTTAAGTTGTAATTATAAGAGAAACTGATAATGTCTACCAATAACAGACACCAATCTGATGTGTGATTAAGATGGTGATAAAACAGGAAGAGAAAGTTTGACTCTTCTTTGTTGCTTTTACAACCACTTATTATTAGAATGGCAGGACTCTCAAGGTCCTTACAGATCAGTCTAGTAGTTATCAGTTTCTTCACTGGGCACACATACACTATTAAAATACTGGTGTATGCTGGGCTTGGTGGCTCAGCCTGTAATCCCGTGCCTTTGGGAGGCTGAGGTGAGTGAATTACATGAGCCTGCGGATTCGAGACCCGCCTGGGCAACTTGGCGAGACCTCATCTCTACAATAAAATCAAAAAAATTAGCCAGGCGTGGTAGCGCTCGCCTGTAGTTCTAGCTACTTGGAAGACTGAGGTGGAAGGATCGCCGGAGCCCAGCAGGTCGAGGCTGCGGTGGCCGGGAGCGGCCACTGCACTCCAGTCTGGGCGACAGAGCAAGACTCCAACTCAAAAAAAAAAAATACTGGTGTACTATTGATGCTGCCATTATTCCCATTCTTTCTACACATACTTATACATATACTCTGAAGTAATACAGGTTTGGGTTTTTTATTATGTACATAGATTTGGTCAATTATAGACCACAAAACTGTCACTTGGATGAGTTCTGAATATTAGCATTGAGGAATGATTGCACAAATTAATGATCATGAGATGCTCTAAACCTTCTTATGAAGAAGACAAAGTTTGAGAGGGGGTTGGGTTAATGAACAGTAGTTACTAATTCTCTGGAGAGAAAAATACAAGGAAGGACAGGATTGCTTTTTAGAGCATGCCATTCCAAAGATTGTATGGTATTCTAGTTGTAAGCAAATGTTACATTTTAAGGCATATAAAACTAATGACATGCAGCCTAATACCAACTTGAATTAAATATATATTTCATTAACTCAGCTCCAATGCCATTTTCTATGTTGTACAGTTTGAACTCGACGTGAATTATTTCTCTAAAGTCCTTGCCCTTTTGTGATTCTGCTGAGAGCACATGGAACCAATAATAATTTACTATATGCCATAGTCATCCTGTTTTGTTTTTCAAAAACTCCCAACAACCTGACAACACACATTTGTTATGGTTGATTCTGGGTGTTTAAATATGAAAACAATTAACGTGCATTTGTAGAGGATATGACAAGTGGGACTTTGTGTGCAGACTAATTTTTCATTGACTTGCATTCAGGAACATTATATTATAACTCAGGCTTACCTCCCAAGTTGTTTAAATGAGTTGATTTCCCAGTATTTATCTGGGCAGGTTGACTGATGAGAATGACTTCAGTGCAAGCTCTAGAGTCCCTTTCTATTTCCCCTCCTCCAGGTTTCATTTTTGTGCTGATTCAGATGTGAGCTCTGTGCATTCAGCCATCCAGTTAATACACTGAGACAAGAAAGCAATAACTTTTGGTGATTACATGAATTGTAGAGAAAGAATCGAGGGGGCAGGTGAATAAACTTTTGCTGTGAGAACAGCACACTGGGTATAATTTGCTACTGGGTCCAAATAATAATACTTTATACTTTGAATAGGTCTTTCATTTATCTACTATCTGTCTTTTCTCTGTACTTATTCGTATTTAGGGATAATATCAATGTTTTTATTAATGTAATATAAGTATTATTATCCCACTTTTATAGATGAGAAAACTGAGACACAAGATGCTAAATGATTTGTCCAAGTTCATTTTTGTTTTGTTTTTTTGAGTTGTAGTCTCACTCAACTAACCCAGGCTAGAGTGCAGTGGCATACTCATGGCCACCCCAGCATCAACCTTCTGGGCTCTGGCAATCATTCCGCCTCAGCCTTCCTTCCAAGTAGCTGGAACTACAGGCATGTGCTACCATGTCCAGCTAATTTTTTATTTTATTGTAGAGACAAGGTCTCGCCAAGTTGCCCAGGCTGGTCTCAAACCCACAGGCTCAGGCAGTCCACTCTCCTCAACCTCCCAAAGTGCTGGGATTACAGGCTGAGCCACTGAGCCTGGACCAAGTTCATATGTTCTAATTTAGCCCTCTATACACATAACATGGATTAATCACTGGTCATTGACATATCCACTTTTAAAAACTTTGCATGTGGTAGTAGTGAAATAGCCTATCTCAAAGTCCTTTTTCTTTTTGGAGGGAATGCGGTTGTGTTTTGTTTTTCTTTGTGTTTTGTTTTTCTTTTTGTTTTGTTTTGGTTTTTGTTTTGTTTTGAGTCAGGGTTTCATTCTGTCACCCAGGCTGGAGTACGGTGGCATGACCACGGCTCACTGCAGCCTTGACATCCTGGGCTTAGGCGGTCCTTCCACCTTAGCCTTCCAAGTAGCAGGGACTACAGGGTCACACCACTATCCCCAGCTCATTTCTTTAAAAGTTATATTTGTAGAGATGAGGCCTCACTACGTTGTCCAGGCTGGTCTCCACCTCATGGCTCAAGCAATCCTCCTGCGTTAGCCTCACAAAATGTTGGGATTCCAGGTGTGAGCTACTGTGCCTGGCCTCAAAGTTCTTTTTCTAAATGAAAGTGAAATTTCCCCTAAAATCAGGCAGGCTCAAAGACAAAGGAGATAGAGTGTAAACACCTTAGCAGTTACAATTTTGTTGTAAGCACCACCCAAAATATTCCTGTCCTCTGTGAACCACAAATGCACAAGCTAGCACCCATGCAGGTTTGTAGACTGTGTACCTTAAGTGTAACTTAGGGTCACAATGATACCTGATTGCTGGGGTAATTATAAGACAAATGATATCATTCACCATGGTCCTCAAGGTACTAGTAGTAATAATTTAAGAAGGAGAAAAGATATACTTAGTATTCACAAAGGAGAATAGATTGTTAAAACAGGGTTTTGAGTGTCTGAAGATTCGTTAAAGAGAACAGTGATAATAGAGCTAGGAAAGTGAGGTTGCAGGAGGTTTAAACAGCATGCAGGCTTCTCAACAGTGAGCCACCACTTTGTCCTTTGTTAGAAAACTGAAAATATTTAGAGAACACTAGGTTTAAATTAAAAGGAGTGGAGAGCAATCTGGACAAATGCCTAGTATATAGATCAAAATAGAAGCATCTTCATCAGAGAGCTTTTATATGTTTCTGTATATGACAAAGTTAATAGTGAAATAAATATTTGCATTTGTGTGTGTATGTTTGTATTTGTTATACTTCAAGGGAAAATCAAGGTACAGATCACATAGAGAGCAGGTAAATTCTTAAGCTAAAGGGCTATATCAGAAGGAAATTATACAGTTAATTTTCTTTCCTCTTCCAGAGAAGAGGAGTAGAACCTGAACTTGCAGAGAGAATAAAGATCCTCTGGCTTTGAGAAGACTATAAAACTGTCAAAAAAAGAGCAAATCAATGTTCTAAACCCCTTGACAAAATAAGCCACTGAAAATCATCATATGGCATATAACTCAAGGTGCAATTGATACATTGAGTCTTCCTTAAAATGCGAAAGAAAAAAAATGCAACTATTTACCTTCAGTAAATAATGTGGAGGGAAGATGACAATAGAGTTCAAGTTCTAGCTCTAATTAATGAATTAAATGGTTGCTGGAAAGTTGTATGGATTCTTCATACATACACAAAGGATTGTACAGATGACAGTAGATGATGTCCAAGGTTTCCTTCAGCTTGAAAACTGCAGCTACTGGAGCCACAGAGAAGTGAATGAGTCCTGTCTGAATGCCAGTAGCTTGATTTTCTAAAGAGGCATCTCTCTCCTTAAGTTCCTTTGTGGTGGCAATTAGCAGTCCCTGTGAGAACCAGTAATAGGATGAGACTCTGGTGACTTTTATTTGGAAGCTGTGTCAGGGGTTGACACTGCATTGTGCATATCCTCCTCTGGTAGATTTTATGTGATGTTGGTCATTGTGTGACAGCAGCTTTGAACACTGTGGATGAACACATCCTGTGGCATCACCATAGTTTATAATCGCCTGTTGAAGGTTCTCATTCTTCAGAAGTTAACAGTCAGGAAGAACTGGGAAATTATTATTATTCCTCATTTACACTGAGACAAAGTTGAAGCTCTGGCTGCAGTCAGTAAATCACTTTGATGATGATTCATTAGTGGTGTTGAGTTCCCCCAGCCGCTCCAGTTCCAGCATCACACTTTGACTGTCTTTTCATCTTAATTGCACAGTTTCACTTTTGGGGAATCACATCGGCCTTTTTCACTCTTCTGTTTTCTGGACACATTTAATTGCAAATTAACAACTTGTCTCTCTCAACTATCTATCCCTAAATCCGGTTTTTCTTCTGTGTGTGTACATGTCTTAATGAATGTGCTTAAGAATGCACTATCAAAGTAAGGCTTTAAGATTTTTTTTTTAACCAGCTACAGCAGATAACCAATTTTTATTTTTAAACATTGAAAAAGTATTTGTGTGCAGGATACAAATGGCAAGTCTTCCAGGGGAGAGAAACAAGATGTAGGCAATTTAAATTTGACATATAATTAAGAGCAATACAAATTGAAATCTGTGGTGTTTCCACTGACTTGTATCCCACCAGTTGCTGATTTTGTATAGATAAAAGTTTTATTTCCTACTCCCTTGCATGACACATGCTAATTACCTTGTAAATTGAATAAGTAAGGCTCATCCTCTGTATGTGGTATAGTACTAAAGGGAGGAAAAAAGTCTGATATGTGCTTGTAGGACAAAGCAAATGAGGACAGAGATGGCCCTGGCTGCCTCCCCTTTCTGATTCCTTGCTACTATAGTGATGAGGTAAACATGACTCAGCTCTTACCTCCCTTTACTGTGCAGTACTCCTTCTTTAAAAGGTGTGACTCAACTAAATGATCTCAAAATCTTTTTCTCCTCTAGATGTCTGCCTTTATTCTCAGTAGTAGAACTGTACCATTTTGTTCTCTCTTCCTGAGAGCCTATTCATATCCCATTTTCCCCACAACACATGACCACACCCCCTGGTATTCTCAGAACATGTCTGCCCTTTAACATCTCCCCCTGCTACAATCTTACTCATCTTCAACGGTCATTTTAAGTCACAACTTTCATGAAGCTTTTCTAACTAAAATGCAATTTCTCTTTCCTTTGAATTTCTAAAGTGTGCTGTGCAACTCTTCCACATAAATAGTGTCATTTTTTGTGCACATTTCTTATTCTCTTTACGAGAATACATTTGCCTCAAGGAGTTGGTGCTTGTCATCTGTCTCTTCCTAGTCATCTAGAATAGTGCCTTGCATATTTTATGTAATTAAAACCATTTTTTAAAATTAGCAAGTACATGTTACCCAAGTGAATTCTATAATGACACACAGTCAATTGTGCAATGATAAAAGATATAAAGAGTTCTTTATCACAAACCTTTAAAGGAATTAGAATAATAAAGGATAAGTTCTACTAGGGTGAAAATACTTGTAAACCCTGCCAGAAGTTCATATGGCTTGAAGTGATATAAGATGGGACTATTGCAAAAGAGAGATTTTGAGTATGGGTGAGTGTGTGTGTCCAGAGGGGGACTCACCTAGGAAGCATCAGTGGAGGAACTTGGGAAATCTTTGACTGCCTTATCATGGATTTGGAGTTTTAACATGAATCTTCTGCTCCCCCAGATGCTTTTTTCTGGCTCATTTCCTTACTGCTCTGAGCATAAGTCAAGGTCTAAAGCATTTCATTTAGATTCATTCCCCTTTTAGATGTTGAAAATGGTACGGAACTCTTATTTGAGTGCAGGTATCATTATAAAAACAAAGGTAAATTGGTTCCTTCACTACTGTGTCTTAATTCATGAAACTGATATTTGCTTTGCAAAAAGGAAGAAAGAAAAATACTAGTTGAGCTCACTTTACTATTTCCTACAAGGCATTCATAGCAGTATTAGTAAATGTAAAAAGTGGTTTTGATTGTTCCAGTTATGTTATCCACTTAACTAGGTTGTATAGTCTTTAGTTTATGGGCTCTTGATTTTGCTCCTCATCCTACTTAGTAAAATCCTTAATACTAATAGATGTTGATTAATAATAGACATTTATTAATCAAAGTTATGTCTTTTTCATATTCAGACCTTACACACTTCTCTGGCATTGTCAATTAGAAGAAGTAACTAAGAAAGGGGTTTTGCTGGCCTGATGCAGTGGCTAATGCCTATAATCCTAGCACTCTGGGAGGTGGAGGCGAGAGGACTGTCTAAGCCCAGGGCTTCAAGACCAGCCTGGGCAATTTGGTGAGACCTTATATCTACAATAAATCAAAAAATTAACTGGGCATGGTGATGCACGCCTGTAGTTCCAGCTACCTGGTAGACTGAGGTAAAGGATCACATGAGCCCAGCAGAGCGAGGCTGCGGTAGCTATGAGCATGTCACTGCCCTCCAGCCTGGGCAACAGAATGAGACTCTGACTCAAAAAAAAAAAGGGTCAGGGGAGGGGGGTTACATAGCTGACATATTTACAGATTAGTAAGAAATAGTAGCTCCAGTTAAAAAGGCAAAGAAGGAACAGTGAACAGGCCACCAAGAGGAAAGGATTATTTAGGTTAGCCAAGAAAGAAGTTGCCACTTAAAGAGGCATTAATATGTTGGATTTTTACTGAAGGAATATTTTGGCCACTCTTTTTTTTTTTGAGTTGGAGTCTCACTCTGTCGCCCAGACTGGAGTGCAGTGGCCGCTCCCGGCCACCGCAGCCTCAACCTGCTGGCCTCCGGCGATCCTTCCACCTTGGCCACTCTTGAAAATACAAAGAAGTAGTAGCATAGTAGGAACAGAAGCCAGATTTCTAATCATTAAGTTCTTTTTTTTTTGAGTTGGAGTCTCACTCTGTCACCCA
>NW_007258779.1:157898-181597 GCF_000164805.1 Carlito syrichta
ATTTATTGTAGTGATGGGGTCTCGCCAAGTTGCCCAGGTGGGTCTCGAACCCATGGGCTCAGGCAATCCACTCACCTCGGCCTCCCAAAGCGCTGGGATTATAGGCTGAGCCACTGAGCCTGGCCTCATTAAATTCTTAAAAAGGAGTTAAATGCATGTAGAGAGGACAATGGCAGGAGATTTAAATAAATCTTTTATAAAGAAGTTTATCAGTGATATAAGAAGATATATATACCTGTGGAGGTTTTATTATCAAGGAGGTCTTAATTACTGTCCACAATAAAGATGTCTATTTATGTTGAAAGATCAAAAGGAGCCAAGAAATTCCAGAGATCAGGGGAGAGGTAAAAGAATTGGGGAGAGGATGAGTGAAGTGTGGAAGTGATATTTCTAAAGATGAGAAAGGGAATTCAGAGTAGAGGTGGGGGTTATAGAGAGGTATTTTAAAGTCCACCTTTGCAACCAGAGACAGCCGGGGTCGGTGGCTCAGCCTGTAATCTCAGCGCTTTGGGAGACCGAGGTGAGTGGAATGCCTGAGCCTGTGGGTTCGAGACCCGCCTGGACAGCTTGGCGAGACCTCATCTCTACAATAAATCAAAAATTAGCCGGGCATGGTAGCGCGTGCCTGTAGTTCCAGCTGCTTGGAAGGCTGAGGCGGAAGGATCGCTGGAGCCCAGCAGGTCGAGGCTGCGGTGGTCGGGAGCGGCCACTGCACTCCAGTCTGGGCGACAGAGTGAGACTCCAACTCAAAAAAAAAAAAGGAACCAGAGACAAAAGACGAAGTGAGAAAGAATGAGTATTAGGGTAAAAACACATATAGATAACAATACTAATGATAATTGGTCTTGGGCAACAGTTCTCAAGTACCTCAGTATCGCTCAATAAGTTGTAAATCAGGCCCCAAGAAACTGTAACTAATGGTTTTAATTGAGTTTTTTGTTTGTTTGTTTGTTTTGAGTTGAAGTCTCACTCTGTCGCCCAGACTGGAGTGCAGTGGCCACTTCCGGCCACCGCAGCCTCGACCTGCTGGGCTCCGGCGATCCTTCCACCTCAGCCTTCCGAGTAGCCGGAATTACAGGCATGCGCTACCATGCCCGGCTGATTTTTAGATTTATTGTAGAGATGAGGTCTCGCTGCCCAGGCGGGTCTCGAACCCACGGGCTCAGGCAATCCATTCACCTCAGCCTCCCAAAGGCGCGGGATTACAGGCTGAGCCACTGAGCCCGGCTTAATTGAGTTTTTTAAAAATTCATTACGGCAGATTAAAGTTCACTCTTAAAATAGTGCCTCTTACTGGCAATCCAATGCTTGGATTGAAAAGAAACCTGTGACAAAACAGAGTCAGAGTTATGGAAATGCTTTCACCTCATCTATTGGTGACTCACAGGTCTACCTGCAATTACTGATTTACCATTAATTGTTATGACAGTCACAAATTATTCAGAATTTTGTGATTCAAATTTTTTAGCTAGCTGTGTTTTCTATTTAATTTTATCCATGAATAAATTTTTAAGAAAGAAAGTGTAACTAGAAAATGAGAGTAGTGAACCAATAATTTTGTTGCCCTTATACCTAAACAATCTAAAAATTTAGTAGCGGTCCACCCTGTGGAGGGGAGGTCCCTTGGCCTTATCAGTCAATATTTTCAAACAGGGCAACCCCCTCCTGTTGTGGGAGCTTTTCTATCCTCTTAATAAATCCTGCTTTCTTAAAAAAAATTTTGTCAAATAAAATAAAGATAAATGTAAGATGTTTGTTACCTAGAAGTCAACATCTGTTTTGCCTGTGTCATTTTTCATTAAGAAAATGCCCCCTTTTGCTTGATCTAGTCCACATTCCCTTTCTTCTTTTTTATTGTAAGATTTCCCTAAATGATCTTATCACAACCCCAAACTTTAGATACATCTATATTCCATTGCTTCTCAAAATGTATCTCCACTCCTGCCCTCTCTGACTAGCCTTCATTTGCACCAAGATTTCTGAAATGTAAGCTGCACCATAATATAGAAACTTTACCTGTTTTGTTTATAACTTATCTCTAGTAGTCCCAGAAGAGTACTAGGTGCAGAGTTGAGTAAATCTTTATTGGAAGAATGTCAAAAAACCTTGTCTCACCTAACATGACTATAAATAACAACCTGATTTTTACCCCACATCGTCTTCTCTCTGTTTTCTCCTTGTCAGTAAACTACTGTCTTCATAATAGCTCAAACCAAAAGCCATAGACTCGTTCTTCCTTTTTCTCCATCTCTCCAGATCCTAGTCCAGGCTATCTTTTTACCTCTCATGGACTCCTGCAGTGACCTAATTGATCATCTTGGCTAATCATGCTTCATAAAGCAACCAGAGCAATCTTTTGAAAGCCAAAATAAAACAAGCACTTCCTCCCCTCAACCCCCTCCCTCCCACGCCCAAGTGTGGCACTCTCGATTGGCTTTCCCCCATATTAAGAATAAAAGCCACACTCCTGTCTGTGCCACATGCCCGCCTCCCCAGCCCTGGTGGCACTGTCCTCTCACCTAATTGTGGCCTCACTGACTTTTCAGTTCCTGCCTTAGGCCTTTGAACTGGCTTTTCTCTCTGTCTGGAATACCATTTGTCATATCTTTCACATTACTTGAGTCTCCGCTTAGTGGATGCTTCTTCAGGGAGACTGTTGCTGATCATCAGACCCGTGTCAGCATGGTGCCCTACCCCCAGCAAAGCATCTCCAGCACATCAGCCTGTTTTGTTTTCTTCATTGCAGTCATCACTGTCTGAATCATCTCATGAAATTATTGAGTGTCTGTCTTCTCTTCACTAAAAGTTAAGCTTCAGGAGAGCAGTGGCTTCACATGTCTAGTTTTCCACTATATCATGAACACTTAGAGTGGTTCCTGAAGAGGGTAGCACTGAACAAGTATTTGCTTAATTAAGGAATCCCCCAAACATATTCTTATGCCAGATTGTGCAAGCTCCAGGGAATTTGTCCTAAAATAAAAGCCAGAGACTTTGTAATGCAAGTGGGTCTGATGACAAACACCGAAATTAAATTATCAGCAAAGGAGGATTCACCCAAGGCTAGGCATTGTAAATCTCATGTTCTAATTCCCTCATTAAGAGTGGAGGTCTAAACTGGGTTAGTCCTCCAAGGAAGACTTAGGAATAATGTATGTTTTGCCACAGCAGGAAGTTGAGATGGAGATGGGTACGGCAGCATGGTTGGGGGGTTACATTAGACCAAAGACATAGAGAATGTAGAAGAGACAAGCACTAGTGTGGACTCAGAAGTAATATCTGAGATAAATCTAAAATGACAATTTTTGTCAAGAGGGATCTCCTTTCTGTTTAACAGTATTACCGGTTATTATATCCTTTAAGAGAGCCCTCAAAATCAAAGTCTTAAGGAACCCCATTCATCACTGTGATCCAATTCTGCAGTCCTAAAGTGTTCTTTCTTAGAGTCAGGAATTTTCTATATCTGCAAAGTGTCCCAGCAGGTGATAAAGTCTGAACTTCATTCCATATTAAAACCAAATCCTTCATATTCTTAAATTCATTCTTTTCAGAGTCACCCATACTTCAAAACCAGAACCCTAAAATGAACCTATTATCTGATGTACCAAATCCCAAACTGCAGTTTTCAGAATCTTATCTTATTTACTAGGCTTTAATCAAAGCAGCAATTGCTTCTTTAAGATTTCCCTTATCGCCCCCCCCCCACAAGGTGTGACCCTTCATTTCTATGAGTCTTTCAAAGCACTTGAGTATCTCTTTAAGACATTTATAGCCTTGAATTGTAATACTTTGTATACTTGCGTTTGCACCCTTTCCCTAACTGGATCATAAATTCTTTAAAAACAGAAATTTGGTCTTAGTCATCTCTTTACTTGTACATGGCTTAGGCATGGATAGATCAGTATTAAATTTGAAAGGGAAGAGAAGGGTTTAAATATTGGTATTGCTATTTAAGAGGTATGTGACCTTGTGTTTTACTTCTTTAAGTCTATACTGTCTCATCTCTAAAACTGAAATAATGATAGTGAAAATAATAACTATGTCATAGGACCACTGAAAGAATTAAATGAGATAATGTATGTACTGTGCATTGTGAAGAGTATAAGTAATGAATATTGTTATGGTGATGAATTTTATGGATATTTAAAATGTCAATCCCAAGAGTAGCCCATCTCAAGTGACTATCTGAGATTTAATATTGATGGCATTCTATAATATTGACTGTCACGAAGTCAATAAGTAAATGTAGTACCAAAAGTTCAACTATGAATTCAGGCCTATATCCCTAATTAAGAAAAAGTTAACAGTAGAAAATCACTTCTAAGTCTTATAAATAGGAAATTGGATTTCCTAATGGGTAATTTAAAATACTTTGGGAGCATAAATACACCTGGAGCACTCAAGCTATAAGTTGGTGACTCAGAGAACAAGGGCACAGAAATCCTGAAATAAGCAACAACAAATGGCCACTTAAGCACTTAAAGAGCAAATTGCAGAAAATAAATTAACTCATTTAAATATGCATGAGTCTCCTGAGTGAGGAACATGCTGGAATGGTGTTGAATGATTTTCTTTTGTTAGGTGTATTCAGAAGTATTAATAATACCTTACTTTGTGCTTTATACCTTTGAGTAGAACAAATCTCAGAATATCGTGCCTTTGTAAATTATTCTTAAAGCAACTTGGATTATAAAACAGGAAATTCTAGTCAAAGTACACATTAGTCTAATTGATTTGGAAAAGCAGATCATAAGTTTATCTGAGGATAGAAGGATTCCTGAGAGAATAAAAAGTGGTTCTGATTACATTGTTAAAAAGGACTTTGAAGAAGCAGACATAATTTCACAGAAACTTCTTAAAAGTTAGAAACTTGCTGATCTATTGCCTAAAATATATGCTAATATTCAAACAACCTCTCTGATCCCATCTGACACAGCAATTTAAGTTCGAAGAATCAGTACATTCCGTTGTAGACTATGGGGTGTATCTAGCATATTTATCAGAGTTATTACTTAATTATTTCAGCTCTCATCAGATCATTTGACTTTTATTCTGGGAACTATAGATGCTAAAATCTTGGTATTTTATGCCCTTGTATACTTAAAAACAAACTTTATTATTACAAAATTGAATAAAGAAAGAAAAAGGTCTGGAGGCAGAGACACCACAAGCAACAAATTACTCTAACAAATGACTCTAAGATTCAAAACTATTTACTGTTAGATTGTTTAAAGCAGAGAGATTTAAGGAAATTCCTACTTGCCCTGCACACTCTGACTGTGAGGGTGGCTTCCTTCTATGGCAGCTTTTCAGTTTTGATTCTCCAAGGCAGTGAAGGGGAGCATGGCAGCAGAGCAAGAGCTGGGACTGAGGAGACCTGAACTGTGGAATGCATGGAGCTTAGAAAAGGATTTGGCAGCCCGAGAACAAAAATAACCAAAAGAATTGCCAAGAACCATAAAACAAGGAGGATGGGGTTATAAACTACATTGACTTGATTTTTTGAACATGGAAAAAATATTAAATCTATTCTAAGTCTGTTATCATGCTCATGTATTTCTGTGAATTTGTTATTACAGTAATTTCTATTTTGCCTTAGGTCTATGAATAGGATCAAGGCAGATAAATTTTCTTGGTGTTTTTAAGTTTGGAAAAACACATATTTGTCCACACAGGTTTTATTTTTATTTTTTTATTTTTATTTTTGAGTTGGAGTCTCACTCTGACGCCCAGACTGGAGTGCGGTGGCCGCTCCCAGCCACCGCAGCCTCGACCTGCTGGGCTCCGGCAATCCTTCCGCCTCAGCCTTCCGAGTAGCCGGAACTACAGGCGCGCGCTACCACGCCTGGCTGATTTTTTTTATTTACTGTAGAGATGAGGTCTCGCCAAGTTGCCCAGGCGGGTCTCAAACCCGCAGACTCAGGCAATCAACTCACCTCAGCCTCCCAAGGCGCGGATTACAGGCTGAGCCACTGAGCCCGGCCACACAGGTTTTAAATAGCGTGTAACTTATATTTAAGTGCATATATCCCCATTGTTGAATTCCTTTGATGTCAAGGTCTCATTATCTGTAAACTTTTTTCTTTGGGGATGCAATGATATGTCACAATTATAAATAATCTTTGAAGATAAATCTTTTGGAGCAAGTATAAAAAGAAACAGGTGCACTTTCCGGGAATATGGTACAGCATTTGCAAGAGCGTGTCAGGAAAGGCAGGAAGTATTTATGTAGCTGGTGAATGCAGTAGAGGTGGTGGAAAGATGAGAGATGTTGCTAGAAATATGGGTGGGATCAGATCGTGAAGGATTTCATGTACTAGAAGAAGAAGTTTTATTAACTCTATAGGCAATGGGGAAAGATTTTAAACAGAGGAGGAAAGCGATCACCTTAGTGTTTAAGAAAGATGACTCGAGTCATATACAAATTAGATTTGATGAATATATAGCAAATGGAATTTTTAAAAAATCAGACCATATAGGAAGCTAGAACCTTTTGATTACCTAAATAAACACTTAAAAGAAATGTTTGTCACTTATTCTAAAAGGAGAGATCTAATTGAGCACATTTTTAAAAAATGGTGACTACATTAGATATATTATCATCTCTCAAAATGTGTGCCATTCACCTTTAACATGTTACATTCACTCTTCATGTCTGCTTATGTGGGAGAGACTATCCTTACAAAGGATATTCTTATAAGGGATAGTCTCTTTTCAGAGGTTGTGGTTGTTCCCAAAAAACAAAACTGGAAATGCCTCTTCTTCTAGTGAGACATGGCAAGTCTTTATTTCTGTAATTTACTCTGTCCCTTTCTTCTGACCAAACCTGATGACCCCAACAGTCTTTTGCTTAAGATGAGGTGATATAAAGTCCAGATGTACTACAATGAAGTTCTCTGGACATTTGAAAATCATCACAATTATATACCCACCAACTACTCACCTACCCTACTGCATTTTACACTATCCCATATTGTTGACAGAAAATGTATACTTCAGGTAGACCCCAAATCAGACCTTCTGGAATGACTCGATTTTAATATGTACTTATGAAGGTATTAACTGTTCATAGATGCTTCTTTAAGAACATATAACCCATAATAAACTGAAAAACAGAATCTTCAAGAACTTTCAGAATGAAATATTGTTTTATCCATTACAGCAATTCTAGTGATTAACTTGCCTTTTTTAATAGCTCTGTGAGATGTTTTTCTAATCAGTGCATATGAGCTGTCATCAAAACTAGAATTCTGAATTCTAAGCCAAAACAGTTGGAGACCAACCAAATCAGGACCTTTAATAAGGTTTATAGGGAAAAAACCATCAATCATTCATTCCTTCTCCCGAGTTTTGCATACATTACTGAAAAATTTTATAAAAGGTTTCATTCTACAAAAGCTTTTAAAAAATTTGAATGATATACATATTAACATATAGTATTACCTAATCAAAATTTTATTTGTGCGGGCGAATCAGCTAATATATTCATAATTTTAATTTGGTTAACAGCTCTTAAATTGACTGATAATTACCTTAGAATTAGAGGCTCTAACTTATACATTGGTAATATGTTTCCAATCACCAACCAATATAATAACAATATAAATTATACTTCTATCTTCATTGAGACCATGATGGACAACTGAAATAGGATATTTCCACCAGAATTAAATATCAAGCTTTTCCCTGAATATTAAAGCCCCGTGAAGTTTCTGAAGATTCAAGGCAATGTTTAGTACCGTGCTAGTCAAGGCCTGTCATATTCACAGTGGTTTTAATTCATTTCAAATCTCTAACTATGTCTCAGCATCACTATCGTTGTTAGCAAAATGTCCTAAGTACAATACCAACAAAAATGTGTTGTAAACCATGTAAAAGCCAAAATATTGGTCATGTAACCTTACCCACACTTATAGCAGACAACTATCTAATTAGCATAACCAGAGAGGCTTCATAAAGAAATTGTGACCCTTATTTGTGCCCTGGGGTATTTCCAATGATGTGTTTTTTAAATCTATGCAATAGGAGTAAATTAAATATGTTAACCCAAAGGATTTTAAACCTCATCTTAAATTGTAGACTCCTTTGTTCAACAAATTTTACCTAGAGCCTTAAAGCATAAAGATAGATAAACAACTGTTTTGTTTGAAGTGTAATACAGATACTATCACATATGGTGAACTATCACATTCATTTTTTTAAAATTACTCAAATAAGGTCATAACATTGTACATAAATTTCTGACTTTGTTTATTGCCTCTATCTTATTTTCTGCAAGAAATAATAGCTAACAAATACTAAGTGCCTCCTTATGTGTCAGCAACTCTTCTGATTGCTTTCTGTGAATTTTGTCCTATAATCCAACAGTGCTTGTGTTACAGGTGGGGAAACTGAAGTAGAGAAAGATTAACTTTGTGCCCCAGGTCACAAAATCTGTACACAACAGAGCTGGGATGTTTTTCTGGTCATCTGCCTCCAAACCCCATGTACTTGCCACTTACATACTCCTACCTGGTAAAGCACCATCTTTACCAGGATCACAGAATTCACAAGGCTACTGTGGAGGGATTTCTTTTTCAGAAATAATTGAAGAGAAGTTAGTAAAGAATCAGTTGCCTTGATGACATTCTAATAAATTAGCCCACAGACCAGGGGTTTTATTGTATTACCTTCTTTGCTATCTCCTGAAGTATTGCTGAAGCAAATGCAGGTGATTAGAGCTGGGTTCTCAGCCCTTGCTGCACAATAGAATTACCTGGGAGTCCATAAGAATACATACCGGTACCTTGGTGCTGTCACATGTTGAGGGGTGAGTTAATTAGTATCAGGGGTGGCCTAGATGCTGTCTCTGGGTGTTTTTGTTTGTTTGTTTTTAATTTTCAAGCTCGATATTTCCTGTGTGGCCAAGTTTGAGAGGACTGCCCTGAAAACTGAGCTGCTTTTCTATGTTCATGCATTTGCTCCCATTGCACAGGTGCAACTGGCGGTCTGGGATGGGCCACTAAAATGAAGTCATTCTCTTTTTCTGTAAGGACTGCTTAGTAATCTGAGCCTTTAATGTCTTCATATTATTCCACATAACCCAATAATTCCCTGATAATTCTCAAATGGCTTCTTGAATAGTCTAGGTGGTCCTGTTTATTGCACACATTTTATGACTTCTGACTTTAAATCTGCATTGTGATTTGAAACCTCTCAGAGTCTGGAAAAGCATCATTTTGCATCAGAGAACATAGGACTGAAAATGGACAGATTCTGTTGAACAGGAACTGCTGTTTACAGTATTTAGTTGTAATGGTAAAAGAGACCCATTCCTCGTGTGGCGCTCTTCATGTGTCTTTAGTAGACCAGCCCACACAGCTGCTCTTTGGTGTAACCCTTCCTTGTGATTATGACAGTGCAATGATCAGGGTCCAGGAAGGGGCTCACATCCCCTAACAAATATAAACAAGTAAACATAGTAATAATTTACATGCCCATCACTAAACTGTTATTTGCCAACACGTGTGCAAGTAGATTAGCACTTTTCTGTGATTACATGTGCATGCAATTATATTTCCATCTAGAGTAATTCAATGTTTTCTTGGAAACAACTTAAAATAGACTGTATACCATCAAGTGATTTCATTTCACAAAACAACTAGTTGTTTAGTGGTGCAACCTCCCCCCACAAAAAAAGCCCATCAATTCCTTTTCCCCCAATCCGATATTGGTGTCTTGTGATTTTTTTTTTTTTTTTTTTTTTTTTTTTTGAGTTGAAGGCTCACTCTGTCGCCCAGACTGGAGTGCAGTGGCCGCTACCGGCCACCGCAGCCTTGCCTGCTGGGCTCTGGCAATCCTTCCGCCTCAGCCTTCTGAGTAGCCGGAATTACAGGTATGCGCTACCACGCCTGGCTGATTTTTTTGATTTATTGTAGAGATGAGGTCTCGCTGCCCAGGCGGGTCTTGAACCCGCGGACTCAGGCAATCCACTCACCTCAGCCTCCCAAAGGCGCGGGATTACAGGCTGAGCCACCAAGCCTGGCTATCTTGTGACTTTTTAAAAAGCATTATTGTTTGGTTCCAGTAAGTTCAATCTGCTGTTATATAAAGTATTCTTTTTAAAATTATAAATTAGAATTTATATTGTGACTTATTTCTTTTTCTGTATCCAAATTACAATTGTTATTATTTACATAACTTCATATATCCTGTAGATAAATTTCATTTTTTTTCTGAGAATTGTGTTGCAGCATGGAATAACAGAATTATTGGAAGCATGACAACAAATACTTGCCTTCAAAAGACATGAATTGAGGAAAATAATAACTGATATGCTTGAGGTCTACTTTTATTTGTTCCAGTATCCTGTGGGATTCCTTTTTGCTGGAGGGCAGGTTGCAGAATCCTCCCTGGGACAGCTCCCTGCCTGTAGTAACTGCTGATTCAGAATGCGCAGAACAATTACTGTTGAATCAGGGAATCACTAAAAAGTTGTAATATGAAAACTTTTTCAGTTAAAATATGTCATGTGATATTAGAGTTGCCAAAATTATTATGTCAAATGATACACTATCCTTACAGCAAATTTTGCGACTTCTTTTAGGCAGACCTCTCAGCTGTGCACTAATGCCTGAGATACAGGGAAGAAGAGTAATGGCACTGCTTTGACAGTGTGTTGGTTGGTTTTCTCTGAACCAGGCTACTGCCCGCCAGGGCTCTGAGCCCTGGGTCCTTGTTGGATCTCTTTCAATATCTTAGTTCTGAGATAATTGAAAAATAAAATCACTGTGGTCAGCATGAGGAATGTGGATCAGAATTGATGCAATACATCCTTTCTTACTGTCTTTACCCAGATTGCCACTCTGCTTTCTCATCATCCTAGCACCCTCACTGCATCTGGATCTGAAACATCTGTCTATGTGTGATTCCACACTCTTGAAGAAAGTCACTGAGGTTCAGCCAACCGTATGCATGGGAAGGATGAGTGACTGCTTGAAGCAACAAGGTCTAAGGAAGTCAGAGAAAGAAAACACGTCATCTCTTCCCTGTCAGCCTCTTAAAGGAACTGACTTGGTCAAAGGGCAAGAGAGATTAACCATCTCTGTGGCCTAGTGACCTAGTATTCATAAGCTACAAGAGTGCAGCTAGCACAGTGTATATGGCACAGCTTCAGTGCTGGACCAGGATGGCCAAGAGGGCGAGGACTGCGAAGAGCTGTGTTTTTTTAGTGATCAAAGTCAAAAGAATTGTTTTTTATTGGGAAACTTCATGTGTACTAGAGCACAGATTTGCTATATATATGTATGTTTTGAGATTTACCCGTAAAGAAAGGTTAATCTAATGAACATGCTGCTGAGTATCCAATCAACTGTGACTTGTTTTCTGGGCTGGAACCTTGTTAGGAAACACTTACACACACACACACGTAAGAAAACAGCAGTCTGCTCTCATGGCATAGTTTGAATTATTTTGTCCCGCCTTCTACAGTTCCATCACATTAGCTATTAGTGACCTGGGCAAAAAGGTTAATCAATCAGTCAGTCAGTATAAAATAAAATAAAAGCCTAGGTTTCAGGATCAGAAGCCCTGGCTTCTCTCTTAAATACTTTAGCTGACTTGCAGCTGCTCTTGCTCCGGCTCAAGATGACAAGCTCACCCTGCTTGGCATTATGGTGTGACTGCTGCACACCACCTCTGGTCTTTATCCCTTCATCCTTTACCTTCAGCAGACATTAAATCTGCCTCGCTGCAGAATACGACTTAATTCCTGGGTTAGGAAGTGAAATTCAAATGCCGTAAAAAGTATTCCTTTGGTTGATTCAGACCCATAGCCCGCAGGAATAATTTATTATGTATCAGTTTATCAGTGAAACATTTTTTCACTTCAGGAACATACATTATACTATCCCTAGCAACAAACAGACACCACAAGATAAGCGAAATTATTTCAGTCGCTCAGCCTTTTTGGGATCAAATACGTTATGTTTTCATTAAATTACAAATTAGAGCTTTGTCCTACAATTGTATAAGAATGTTGCCACTGCAAAGTGATTTCTGCTTTTAGAATGAATGTGGTTTCTGTAGAGTTCAATGACACTTTTCTGAGTCGGACAGTGATAGCAAGACTTGTGAGCCAAGTCCATTATTGGACCTGCAGTGCCATCTACAGGTTAGATTGAATATTGTGGATTGTACTTACCTTGTGCACTTCAAATAATTATAGCCACAAGGGAATTAAGATGTGTATGTGTTTAGTATTAGCTGTGTACATATAGTCAGATTTTGTTGCTACATTAAAAAGTGGTTGCATGTGTACAGAATACTGCTACTGTACTTAAATCTATTACTTAGACACCTAAGGCCATGGGGTGCTGTATTTTATTTTACTTTCTACTAAATTGATTAACTAGGTTACCCATTTGTTTCACTAGTTCATTTGATAATCTATATAAGATGCAGCATTTGACTTTCGGGTTACCTTGAATAGAGGGCACTGGAGTGAATTTCGGTTTCATTATTTATGTATTTATTATCTCTACTGCTTATATCTGTCTCCATTTGCCAGAACATAATCACCATAAGGGAAAGATTTTTATTTATTTTGTTCACTGATTTATTCCAAGTACCTAGAACAATATGTGGCACAAAAGCAGGTCCTCAAATATTTGTTATGTGCATGAGCAAATATCACTGTACTTTGCTAGTGAGAAGAACAAATGTGGAAAGACAGTTCATTACCCTCTTGAATCTTAGGTTCTTGTTTTTAAAACGAAGATGCTTACGCCTGTTCTTCCTATCTTTCTCTTGCATTGAAAATTGAGATAATGGATGACAAAGTGCTGTAAACTATAAGGTACTATAAAATTTAGACATTTTCCCAAGCATTTTTTTTTTAAGTGGAGCTCTAGAAATGTAGACGATGTAACACCTCACCTTTTTTCCTCCCATAATTTTTAGTATTTCTAAAATGTATATATCTGAGCCCCAGACCATATAGAGTAGGACTTGACAGTCTTCATTTTTATTAAGAATCTCAGATGACCCTGAAGCATACTAATATTTGTGAACTTATATTAGTTGAAATAGAATTGAATCCAAAGTGAAAGTTGCTTTTTAAATACTGCCTCCTCATTATTTCCTGATAGGTTTCTGATAGAATATATTTCTTTGTCATAGGATAATACATAAAATTCTAATTTCTCTATTATTATTCAGCTTATGGCATAGTATATTATCTTTTTTAAAAAATTAGAATACAAGGATCTAGATATGTAATACATTAAGATTATCTTAGTATATAAAAATCATTGAATTTTACAGAATTTTACATATATTTTACAAAGTAGGGTAGAAATATTATATAAAACAATTTTAAAAGGAAGCAAAGAAAAACTAACCTAAGTTTCTATAAAACTACCTTTAGTTTTATTTAAGAAATTTCACTTTTTAATTTTTGTGATAGAATGTCATATAGAATATTAACATACTTTGGCATATTATAAAAATAGTGAGCTTCTTAGCATTGAGGTTATTTCTCTGCTGTCCTCTTTCTTAAATTTTTCTGAGAAATAAATGGGGAAAGGCCATATCTTTAAGATGACCATATTTGCCAATTAACCATGTAAGAATTAAAACATTTCTTTATATGATAGTAGTTTTATAGACATATGCATTCATACACTTAAGTATCTCTTATGTCAGTTAAAGGAGCTTTTACTCCTTTTATATTTGGCTTTGTCTTGAGGACAGTATCTGTGGGCTGAATCATCATCTATTTATAGCATGTGCCTCACAATATGAATGAATGGATTATATATTTGCTTTAAAACTTTGGGTAGTAGAAAAAAGTGGAATTTAGAATAGGGTAAGTCTTAGGTACAGATTCTGGCTCTACCATTGGATTTCTTCCTTTAACTCCCTTCTAACTATATTCATATATTCTTACACACAAATACACACATGGATTTATATTTATTTAATGTCATATGCAGGCACCACTGTGCTCAAGTGTCAATGGTAAATCAAATTCAAGAATTCAGGGGCTCCCATGACACATTCTGGGAAGGGAAAAAAATCCCAAGTATAGCACAAGTATAATAAATAATCAAGATAGAGAGTATGATGAGTATTATGGAGGAAATTAGCAAATTAAAAAGTATAGATTAACTGAGCAAAGCCACATTAATAAGATTTCCATAGATGGTCCCTTTGAGGAGGTGAGATCTACAGAATGAGAAAGAAAGAGCTCACCTTGGTGAGGAAAGCTGAGGGAAGGCAGTCTTTGTTTCCTTTGGCAGAGGGCAAACAAATGCAAAGCACAGAGGGAAAGGCGATGGTATCTCTCAAGACCAGAAAAGAGGCCTTGCAAGGGGCAGACATTGAATCCGGTGGTGGATATGAGAGAAGAAGCCAGGCAGGAGGGAAACATGGGATGTCATGGCAGGACGTGTGTGTTTTATTCTAAGAGCCATAGGGAACCATCTCAGGGTGTTAATCAGGAAATGATGCCAGAGCAAACACTCCAAAAAATCCTGTTACTCTCCTTTTTTTTTTTTTTAAATGACAAGTTCTCTTCTGTGATAGGCATCCCAGTGACTAAACTCTCCTTTTTAAATAGTTGATGGATGTTTGATACCTGTACACAGGTGAGGCCCAAGTTCATTAACCAGGTTATCAAGTCCTTGAGGATATGGGCTATTTTTAATACCCATTTCTCACTATTTTATGTCTTGCATTTTTGTTTTGGCAACAGTAAACTGCCTTTGAGTTTCTGGAACTCCCAGCCTGTTCTCCCTCCCTGTTGATAACCTTGCTCTGTTGCTTGTAGGCTCTCATTCTTTTAGACCAGCCCTTCATCTTTTAAAAAGAGCCTTTTCCCTTGCACTCCAACCCCTACCAGCAATCCATAACTCACAGTGCCATGTGTATATTTAATGTCCATACCTGTTTGTGAGTTTTCCTGAGGACATGCAGAGAAAGGTGCCTAGGAGTGAAGATCCTTTCAGTAAATGTTGTGTGGAGAATTTGGATAAGGGTAGCTGTGTGGATTAATGAGAAAAGTTTGATCAAGTGCCAAATAGCACAGTGACACAATCCTTAGCAGACAGTAGGTGCTAACAAGGTCATCATTCACATTCACTCTCACTCCTTTCCCCTTGTTGTCTGGCAAGCTCTTACTCCTTCTTATCACATGCACACACTTCACAGGGTCACTCTGTTATTGGGCCTTGCAAAAAGACATCAAATCCTGAATCTGCCTCCAGAGGGCTTGGAGTCTAGTGGAGGAGCCAGAGCAGATTCAGAAAAAAATAAGCAGCTATACAAATGCATAGGAGAAGGTGATAAATGAGGTTATGGATAGGAAGAACTAAAGTCTTGGACCGAAACCAAAAGCTTCACCTCATTTGTTTCTTAGAAAAGTAGGCTGGAGAAAATTATTAAGCCTCCATTACTTTTCCAAAATACCCTGCAGCATGCTTACTAATGTATTACGAAATTCTTATGAATAAATAACTCTAATGTCACATCTCAAAATATGTGAACGAAGGGTCTTTTTTTCAAGTTTTTTTCCTGCTTACTTCATTTTGCATGTTACTGCTAAGGAATGATATATATATAGTCAGACATATTTATAGAATTGATGTACCACAGATCCCATTATTCCTTTAGATAATCATGTTTAACTGCTGATGAGTGTATTAACCCATTTTTATTACTGTAAAATATCTAAATGAATTCAAGTTTCTTTTTTTTTTTTTTGAGTTGGAGTCTCACTCTGTCGCCCAGACTGGAGTGCAGTGGCTGCTTCCGGCCACCGCAGCCTCGACCTGCGATCTGGCGATCCTTCTGCCTCAGCCTTCTGTGTAGCCAGAATTACAGGCATGTGCTACCACACCCGGCTGATTTTTTGACTTATTGTAGACATGAGGTCTCGCTGCCCAGGCGGGTCTTGAACCCGCAGGCTCAGGCAATCCACTCACCTCAGCCTCCCAAAGGCGCAGGATTACAGGCTGAGCCACCGAGCCCGACTTCAAGTTTCTTAATATACCTATGGTCAAAGCATCTTAAAGTTTGTAAACATAGTGTTAGAAAAACTAATTTTAAAATGTAAAACAGTAAAATCCATTCTAATTAGATCTTATACATAGATGTTTGTGCTGTATTTTAATTGACTTTAACATTACCTGTTCATTGTTTAGTTTCCCAGCAATCTAAAAAACATTCAATTACTAAATATCCAAGGCAATAGAGATCATCTCTCCCTCCCAAATAAGTGATTTTTTAAAAAAAACTCAAGCTCTAAGAAACATCTGTTTAGATACTATTCACCTCTATAAGCCTAACAAGTTTGGTGATCTGAAGAACACCCTAGTCACTTGGAAGAGGCAAGACATTTTGCATATATGAAGACAGTATGTAGTAAAATACTGATAAGTATTTCAGAAAATATGCATCAAAAAGTATATATAGGAGAAACCACTGTCCTATACAATGGGAATCTCTCACAATTCAGGCTTAGTTGAGCTAGGCCTTAACATTTGGGGAAGAATAATAGGTGGAAAAAAGAAAGAAAGGGAGGCAAAAAAAAAAAGAAAGAGAGGGGAAATGCACATTCCTGGCTGGAGCAAGACCTTAGGTCAGCCTGTGGAGGCCAGGATTGCCCATGTTGCAACTGAGCAACCACCTTCTCCTTAAAATATCCCAGAACCTAATTACCATAGTATTCAGGCTAAAGATACACCCCAGTGATACCAGCTTTTATGCTGCTTCACATATAACAGGACATACAGAGGTTTTAGCACCCTTTGTAGGGAGGAACAGATCTGAGTGTGGGACAGGGCAGGGAGGAGGTACTGACTTGAAAATAGCAGTTTTCAGACTTGAATGAGCCTTCCTTGAGAATATTTTCAACTAGGATGCAAACAGGAACTAATCCCTTTACCTGAAGAACAAAAGAAATACAGGTGAATCCATTGGGGATAACTTGACAATTAATACATTTTTATGCCCCTCATTCTTCTCCCATGCTACCCTGCAGTTTAATGAGTTAAGATTTTAAAAAATTGCAAGTATGCAATGTAGCAAGAGGCTAAATTCCTCACACAGTTTTTGTAGCTGCATTTACATATCCAATAGCAAGGCCAGCCTGGACGACCTGGGCTTTATTTAACTAGAGATAGTCTACTTGTTTCCCCAGGTCTTTGGACTTAATTACTGTGAAGTATGCAATTTTAATCCTTGCTAGAGTTTTATCCTATAGCAGCTGGGTGTTATTTAAATATTTCTTTTCAAAATAAAATAAATTATATTATACATAAATAAATAAAGATTTGACAATCTTTTTTGAACACATGAGAAAAGGGAAGAGGAAGAAACTAACTTTTATCAATAAATGCCTTGTGCAATCCTGAGCACTATTTACTCATCATAAAAATACTATGAAATAGCCACTGTCATTTTCAAATTAAAGATTAGAAAATAGAAATTTTTGAGAGTTAAGGTTTTTAAACGATGTTATGTAAAATAGAAAGTAAATAAACATATTAATCAAGCAACAAGAAATGAACAGAATTCAGTTCAGAATGCCTGGCCAGTGAGGTGAGATTCTGAATTCATACACACACACACAACGCACACACATGTGCACGACTATGAACAGAGAGGCCCAAGACATTTCCAAATAGAGGAAAAAAGGAAGATCCTTAGTTTCTTGTCAGTGACCAGCTTTAGTGTTTTTAGTGTCTATAAAGATCCCCAAAAGTTGTCACGCATAAGGTGAACATGTACAAACTTCAAGGCTAATTGTAATTATAAAAAGAACCTGACTGATGTAGATACCACTAAGGTAAAGCCTGGTAGGGAAAAATAAACACCCACATACAAAAAAAAAAAAAACCAAACAAACCAGGAATAGGAATATGATTGGGAAGATGAGAGAGATGAATGGAAGTATAAGGCAGCTTTGCATAATTATGCACTCCATGTGGTTATATAAATAGAGAATATGAAACCACAATGCCAGGAATCAGCACCCACAGGATTTGTGCATTTGCTGGTCTGAAGAAATGTGGCATGTGATTACATATTCTCATTGCAGTACAATATTTTAACCTCTTTGCTGCTCTATATGCATGTGATATGGAGAAAGAGCATTTAAGTGAAATATGAACAGGGGCAGGCATATATATTTGATAGTGTTAGAGAATTTGTGGGTGATTATGCTATAATCACCCGAAATGTTTCTATGTTAAAACTGATTTTGAACTGTTCATGGGTGGTAGCTACTGTAGGCTACGATTAGATAAATGGATGCAAATGGTAATTGTAACTGATGAATGATTGATGACGATTTTATGTGTGTTTCATCCTGCGCCCCTGGAAACAGCCTCTGGCCTGCCAGAAATGAAACCCTTAGCCAGAGAATAATGATTAGTCAAAAATATAGACTCTGGCTTGTTTCCTTGGGTTGGTTGGATGGGGTTGGGGTTCAGCATGGCATGGGTTAGGAATTTTGGGATACCTTTTTGGGCCTCTGCCTTTCCCTGATTTTGTAAAACGTTCTTTGCTAGTTAGAGTGAAAAAGGGCAAGAAAAAGAGTCTAGGACATCAACATGGGGATTCAGAGAATCTAGTCAAGCATGCTGAATTCCCAGATCAAGCACTAGAACTGGACAGCCTGCAAGTAGATATAGAGACTCTGCTTCTGGGTTTGGGAATCACTGACCTACAGTTAAAAAAATACTTTCATGGTACTGCATTTCCTAAAGTTCTGCAACTGATTACACAGACTATCTAATGCTGTTCAGGTAACATGGTTTCTCTGCATCTCTCTAAAGTTGTGTGTGTGTGTGTGTGTGTGTGTGTGTGTGTGTGTGTGTGTGAAGGGAAACATATTTTGGCCATATTTATTGACTAATTTGACTTCTTGAAGAAAAGACATCAACAACATATATATTGGGAGGGCAAACACAGAAACATGAGTAGAAAATAAAACTTCTGACAGGCAGACTGTACATCACAAGTTTAATAAACAGAATTTGAGACCTTTTTCTTCTCTGAATCCAAAAAACTTAATTCTACCTAACTGGTCCATGTTTTTTAACTTTAGGCCTACCTTGGAGATTCCAGCTAAAGTGAGGATGTCAAGCAAGAAACATGAACCCTGTTAGGGTATGGATAGGGTGAGGGTGGCGTGCTGGAGGAGTGAGGGAAGGGGAGGGAAAGCACCAGTAACCCAGAGATCTGAGTAATTGCAAAGAATTGCAACACACAAAGAGATTAAGAAAGAAAAGTTTATTTAAAAGTAAATTAGAGGCCTGGCTCGGTGGCTCAGCCTGTAATCCCAGCACTTTGGGAGGCCGAGGTGAGTGAATTGCCTGAGCCTGCAGGTTCGAGACCTGCCTGGGCAACTTGACGAGACCTCATCTCTACAACAAATAAAAAAAAAAAAAAAAAAATTAGCCGGGCGTGGTAGCACACGCCGGTAGTTTCAGCTACTTGGAAGGCTGAGGCGGAAGGATTGCCGGAGCCCAGCAGGGCGAGGCTGCGGTGGCTGGGAGCAGCCACTGCACTCCAGTCTGGGTGACAGAGTGAGACTCCAACTCAAAAAAAAAAAAATGTAAATTAGAGAGAGAAAGAGAAGGGAGAGAGAAGATTCATCTCCCCAAGGTGTGGGAGGGGACCAAAGCCAGGAAGCATGGCAACTGCCGTAGCTCAAAGAGCATATGGCCACACCAGAGCCTAGCAAGGCAATGGCTGCTGGTTGCTTGTGGTTGAGTCCTTTTAACCATTCCCCTAGATGGGAGAAGATCATTAAGGTGATTGGGTGGTGGTCTGCTTCCACATCAACACGAAGGGGCAGGCAAGTGCAGGTACTGATGTCAGGTGATGGACAGCAGGCAGATGGGTGGGTTAGTCACATGATTGCTGTCATGGTGGGGTGTATTAGGTCACAAAGGGCTGATTAGGTTTACCCTGGGGAGGTTTCCTGCAAGAGACTTGTTAAACATTTGCAATTCACAAACTAGACATTTGCAACTCACAAATTCCTTGACCAAAGATGGTCATTTTATTACTTTTATGACTTTGGCCAGCCAAAAGGTGATCATTGATCTTCAGCCTTGCAAGGAACCTAAAAGTTTACTAGATTATTATGCTAAACCATGAATCGAAAGGTTGGGTTGTCCTGGCCTTGCACCTGATTTGCTGAGGGGGGGATGGGATAGGCTGCTGCTTGTTCTGTAGTGGAATGCCTGAATGCTTTCTAATGGTTATGCTGAGGCAAACTAAGAATAAGCTAAGTTTCTCCTTGGTTTCTATAGGTACCTTTCAAACCTGATGTAAAATTATTTAGAATTTGGAATGCTGAGAAATTGATGTATGAAATGTGGTGACTGGGGGATCGACCTTTTTCACTGTTCTGTGCTACTTCCTGGGATAATCCTGGAATGGAGGCAGAAGGAAAGAGGATTTTGGGGCAGCACAGTAGAGCAGAAATTGGCCTGGAGTTGGAGACCCTGAGTTCTAGTCACATCTACCTCATAGTTGAGTCATGTGACTTCAAAGAACCTTGTATTTCCTGACTTAATAACATGACAGTTGTCTTCTCCTCCGGCCCACGTGGCTTACTTCGTTCCACAAATTGTTTTTTGGACCTTGCAATAAGTCATCTAAAATAAAATGCCAAAATAAAGGAAGAAGCCTGATATGGTGTTTCATGCCTATAATCTCAGCACTTTGGGAGGCAGAAGTAAGAGTATTGCCTGAGCATAGGGGTCAGAGACGAGACTGGGCAATTTGGTGAGATCTTGTCTCTACAATAAATCAAAAAGTAAGCCAGGCATGGTGGTACATGTCTATACTTCCAGCTACTTTGAAGGCTGAGGCAGATGGATCACCTAAGCCCAGCAAGTCGAGGCTGCAATAGCCATGATCATGCCACTGCACTCCAGTCTGGGTCAGTGATTTACCAACTTGAAGAGAAAAAAAGGGATAAAGTCAAAGCTATGGTGAAAAATCTGACCACAAATATATAGAACAAAACACAAATAATTTTAACAACACAGGATTGTTGCTAACTTTAAAAAAAGATAATATATGGAAAGCACCTTATACTTTAAATGTATTGATTGGGTATTATAGTTACAAATTCAGTGGCAAAAACTTGGTGCTAAATAAGATTCTTACTATTTCTAAGGTTTGGTTTCCTTTTTTTGTTTTTTTGGTTTTTTTAGGTATTGACTAATACCTTCTAGTTAAAATGGGATTTTTATTTTAGTGAAAATCCAGATCCTCTCTGATAGGCAAGTAGGGATATGGACTGCACATGCTCAAAGGGTCATGGAAAGAAGTCAATTAACAATAAGATTGTAAGCAATGACTGTAGTACATTCTCCTTGTTTCTTAAATTCTTTATAATTTCTTGCATATTGGATCTCATTCTATCCATGAAACTATGAAGTCCAAGTCTAATCTTTCTACCACATGCTACATGTTTGAAGTCAATTGTGAACTGCTTTTTAGAGTAAAAATCCCTACTTTCCTTAATTATTCGTTTATGACATGTTCTCCAGATGCCTTTGTCCTTGTCACTCTTAAAATGTGTTGCCAAGAACTGAGCATGTTACTCCAACATGATTGATGAATACACAGATCAGAAGGTTGTAACTATCTTTTTTTGTACCCTATGGTAGTCCTTTAATAGTCATATTAAAATGGCTCTTTTAATAGTCACATAATAAACACCATCAACTCACTTTGGGCTTATAGTCAACTAAAGCTCTTGTGTTTCTTTCATATAAGCTACTCTAAGTCAATCTTCTGCCACCCTGACCTTATGTTACTGATATTTTTAATGTAATTGCAGGGCCTTTTTACTGTCCCTATTTCATTTTATTTATTTATTTATTAATTCATTTATTACTTATTTTTAATTAATTAACCTTTTTTTTAGTTGAAGTCTCACTCTGTCGCCCAGGCTGGAGTGCAGTGGCATGCTCACAGCCATCCCAGTGTCGAACTGCTGGGCTTTGGTGATCCTTCCGCCTCAGCCTTCCAAGTTGCTGGAATTACAGGTGCACACTACCATGCCCGGCAAACTGTTTGATTTATTGTAGAGACAAGGTCTCACCATGTTGCCCGGGCTGGTCTCAAACCTTCAGGCTCAGGAAATCCTCTTGCCGCAACCTCCCAAGGTGCAGGGATTACAGACTTAAGCCACTGCACCCGGCCTCATTTTATTTTGAAAGTTCCCCAGAGCCAGATAATTTTTTAAAGTTTATTTTTTATTTGGTATTTATGTTAGCTGGTACAGGTTTATCAAAGAATGCCGGAGACCAGCTCCAGCTGGGTTCAGGGTACTCCAAAGGTGGAGACGGCATCAGCGATTGGGTGGAAGAAGAGAGAAAGAGAGAGAAAGAAAAAGACTGGACTCTGGTCTAGTGCAGAAGCGATGTGTGTGTTATTTGAAATTACAACAGGTCTTTTATACACAAAGTCAGATGTGGGAGGGGCGTCCCCCACCCACCAGAAACCTTAATCCACAAAAACTTAATCAATGATTGCCTTTAAACCCTTTTCATATGATAATCTTAAAATCCCATAACAAAGGATAACCTAATCTGTGACTGACATATTCTATAAACATTTTTCATCCAAAGCTGATTGATTTATGCCAAGTTAAACAATTCTGTAGAAGCTTAAGTATTTACTTTACAAATGAAAGTGGCCCATCCCAGGATGTTTGGAATGTGGCCCAGTCCAAAGTTCACAATGGGCTACCTGCAAGTAACCCAGCCGCATTCTTTCAACAAAATAGCTGTCTTCTAAAACTGTATTCTACAATTTACACCTTCAATAAATCCTAAGATCATGACCCAGAAGCCTGTGACCAATACTAAGGCTCTTAGATGTGACACGAGTTTGAATTATAAGTTGTGTGAAAGCCAAAATTGCAGTTTGAGGAAGAATGGGAGCAATGAGTTTCTAAAGTTAGCTTGTGTTTGTCCCGGTCTCAGAGTTTTTATGTTTTGAGCTCACAGGAGCTTAATCTGGTTAGTGCTGAGTAGAAAGGGGGAGAAAATGGGGTCAATAGCTCCCGAACGCATCCTAGTGGTCTCGGGGTCAACGGCCCTTCCTGATCCCTAAAACTCAGTGGGCCTCCGTGGCCGGCTCCCAACAAAAGAAGATTTAGAATATCAGAAAATTGAAAATCTGTATTCAAAATTTAATATCAATAATCAAATCATTCAAACATAACTAATGTTAGCAGTTTTGATGTATTTCTGCTCATTTTTCCTATGGGCATAGTTATTACACTGAATATTCAGCTTTTACATAGTGTTCTAAAACAGACTTAAAATTGTATATGCTGGTATATAGTCCTCATGGGTACATTTATTGTCTACATAATATTGAATGAAATGTAAATACTTAATTGTTTTCATCTCTTTAACAGTTAGATTGCCTTTACAATTATAAATAAGACTGTAATAGACATCTTCATGCATGAAGTTTTATCTGTTTACAATTTGTCCTCTTAGGATAAATATTCAGAAAAGAAATTACTGAACCAAAGGTAATGAATTCTAAACAAGTCATTTTTTTTTTTTGATGGGATAAGAATTTAATAAATTTTTTTTAATCAATTTTTTAAAAATGATATTGTGGGGTACAGTTAAGGGTTAGGTATACAAATATGCTCTGTTCAGGCACCCTTGTTG